>NC_057803.1:299395101-299622296 GCF_018294505.1 Triticum aestivum | reverse complement strand
TGGGCGGCGAGCACCCGCAACGGGAGGCGGCGGCGCACGGGAGGCTTCTGCGGGCGGCGGCGGACGAGCGCGCGGGCCGGGGAGGGCCCGCGCCGGGCCTCGACGGGCCAAGGCGGCTAGCGCGGTGGAGGAGGCTGGCTAGAGTTTTTCCCGTGATTTTTGGAGGGGTGTATATTTATAGGTAGGGGGAGTTAGGAGAGTCCTCATGAGGTGCTGTTTTCGCCCACACGACCGTGATCCAACAACGGAGAGCATGGAGGGGGTTTAGATGGGCTAGTGGGCTATTTTGAAGGGGTGTTGGGCTGCAACAAGAGACGAGCTTTTGCGGTTACCCGGTTAATCGTTGGGGCATCAAACAACCTCCAAATGGAACGATATTTGACAGGCGGCCTAACGGTGATGTACCAAGGCCACTCGACAAATCTCGACCCATTCAGAGAATGTTTTTCTCCCACTCATGAAATGAGATTTGAGGGGTGCAACAGGTGCATGTGGGAGTGTCCGATCGCAAAACAGACGACGTGGAAAATTACTGGATGGTTGAGACGAACATGAATGCAAGTGAGATGCACATGATGACATGATATGAAATGTATGACATGAACAAGATGCAAAACAAAGACAAAAGCCCAACCACGGAGGGAATATCATATCACATAGGCGAAAATGGCAAGAGTTCGAGTTACAATTATGGAAAGTTACATCCGGAGTGTTACAGATAGCGCAGGAGCTCGCGTGCCATGAGCAACGCAGCCTGCGCGTTCGTCGGACCACAACGAGCATGGGAAGATGAAGCAGCCGGAGTCAGTGACGGGGTGGCGGTGCACCCATTGCGCCGCACGGAGGGCTGCATCAACGAAGCCTGTGATAACCCACAAGTATAGGGGATCGCAATAGCGTTCGAGGGTAGAGTATTCAACCCAAATTTATTGATTCGGCACAAGGGGAGCCAAAAAATATTCTCAAGTATTAGCAGCTAAGTTGTCAATTCAACCACACCTGGAAACTTAGTATCTACAACAAAGTGTTTAGTAGCAAAGTAATATGATAGTGATGGTAACAGTAACAAAAGAGTAATGAAAGCAAAGTAATGTTTTTGGTGTTTTGTAGTGATTGTAACAATAGCAACGGGAAAGTAAATAAGCGTAAACCAGTATATGGAAAGCTCGTAGGCATCGGATCAATTATGGATAATTATGCCGGATGTGGTTCATCATGTAACAGTCATACCATAGGGTGACACAGAACTAGCTCCAATTCGTCAATGTAATGTAGGCATGTATTCCAAATATAGTCATACGTGCTTACGGAAAAGAACTTGCATGACATGTTTTGTCCTACCCTCCCGTGGCAGCGGGGTCCTAATGGAAACTAAGGGATATTAAGGCCTCCTTTTAATAGAGAACCCGAACAAAGCATTAGCACATAGTGAATACATGAACTCCTCAAACTACGGTCATCACCGGTAAGTATCCCGATTATTGTCACTTCGGGGTTAACGGATCATAACACATAATAGGTGACTATAGACATGCAAGATAGGATCTAGAACTCTCATATATTGATGAAAACATAATAGGTTCAGATCTGAAATCATGGCACTCGGGCCCTAGTGACAAGCATTAAGCATAGCAAAGGCATAGCAACATCAATCTCAGAACATTGTGGATACTAGGGATCAAACCATAACAAAACTAACTCGATTACATGGTGAATCTCATCCAACCCATCACCGTCCAGCAAGCCTACGATGGAATTACTCACGCACGGCGGTGAGGATCATGAAATTGGTGATGGAGGATGGTTGATGATGACGACGACGACGAATCCTCCTCTCCGGAACCCCGAACGGACTCCAGATCAGCCCTCCCGAGAGGTTTTAGGGCTTGGCGGCGGCTCCATATCGTAAAACACGATGATTTCCTCTCCCCTATTTTTTCTCTCCCCGAAAGCAGTTATATAGAGTTGGAATTGGAGCCGGGGGTCTCCAGGGGGCCCACGAGGTAGGGGCGCGCCCTAGGGGGGGCACCCCCCACCCTCGTGAGAAGGGTGTGGGCCCCCTGGTCTTCATCTTTGGCGAGGATTTTTTATTATTTATTGTAAGATATCCCGTGGAGTTTCAGGTCATTCTGAGAACTTTTGTTTTCTGTACATAAAACAACATCATGGCAATTCTGCTGAAAATAGCGTCAGTCCGGGTTAGTTCCATTCAAATCATACAAGTTAGAGTCCAAAACAAGGACAAAAGTGTTTGGAAAAGTAGATACGTTGGAGACGTATCAACTCCCCCAAGCTTAAACCCTTGCTTGTCCTCAAGCAATTCAGTTGACAAACTGAAAGAAATAAAGAAAAACTTTTACAAACTCTGTTTAATCTTGTTGTTGTAAATATGTCAAGCTAGCATTCAAGTTTTCAGCAAAGATTATAACTAACCACATTTGCAATAATTCTCAGGTCTCATGATTACCCATATCAATAGCATAATCAACTAGCAAGCCATAATAGTAAATCTCGGATGACAACACTTTCTCAAAACAATCATAATATGATATAACAAGATGGTATCTCGCTAGCCCTTTCTGAGACCGCAAAACATAAATGCAGAGCACCTTTAAAGATCAAGGACTGACTAGACATTGTAATTCATGGTAAAAGAGATCCAATCATAGTCACACCCAATATAAATTAACAGTAATGAATGCAAATGACAGTTGCGCTCTCCAGCTAGTGCTTTTTAATAAGAGGGTGATGACTCAACATAAAAGTAAATAGATAGGCCCTTCGCAGAAGGAAGCAGGGATTTGTAGAGGTGCCAGAGCTTGGTTTTGAAATAGAGGTGAATAACATTTTGAGCGGTATACTTTCATTGTCAACATAACAACCGAGAGATGGCGATATCTTCCATGTTACACACATTGTAGGTGGTTCCCAAACAGAATGGTAAAGTTTATACTCCCCCTCCACCAACAAACATCAATCCATGGCTTGCTCGAAACAACGAGTGCCTCCAACATACATCAGGTCCCAGGGGGAGTTTTGTTTGCAATTATTTTGATTTAGTTTGCATAAAGCATGGGACTGGGCATCCCGGTGACCAGCCCTTTATCTCGTGAATGAGGAGCGGAGTCCACTCCTCTTGAGAATAACCCGCCTAACATGGAAGATACAGACAACCCTAGTTGATATATGAGCTATTCGAGAATATAAAACAGGATAATTATTTGAAGGTTTAGAGTTTGGCACATACAAATTTACTTGGAACGGCAGGTAGATACCGCATATAGGAAGGTATAGTGGACTCATGTGGAATAACTTTGGGGTTTAAGGAGTTTGGATGCACAAGCAATATTCCCGCTTAGTATAGGTGAAGGCTAGCAAAACACTGGGAAGCAACCAACTAGAGAGCAACAACAGCCATGTACATGCATTAAAATTAATAAACATTGGATGCAAGCATGAGTAGGATATAATCCACCATGAACATAAATGTCGTGAAGGCTATGTTGATCTGTTTCAAGTACATGCGTGAACATGTGCCAAGTCAAGTCACTTAAATCATTCAGAGGAGGATACCACCCTATCATACCACATCATAACCATTTTAATAGCATGTTGGCACACAAGGTAAACCATTATAACTCATAGCTAATCAAGCATGGCATAAGCAACTATGATCTCTAATTGTCATTGCAAACATGTTTATTCATAACAAGCTGAATCAAGAACGATGAATTCATCATATTTACAAAAACAAAAGAGGTCGAGTTCATACTAGCTTTTCTCATCTCAGTTAGTCCATCATATATCATCATAATTGCCTTTCACTTGCATGACCTAACAATGTGAATAATAATAAGAGTGCACGTGCATTGGACTAATCTAGAATCTGTGAGCATTCAATAAACAGGAGAAGATAAGGCAATATGGGCTCTTTTGTTAGATAAACAATAATGCACATAAGAGCCACTTCAACAATTTAATCAAGGTCTTCTCCTACTGACCCCCAAAGAAAAGAAAAGAAATAAAACTATTTACATGGGAAAGCTCCCAACAAGCAAAAGAAGAACAAGAAATATTTTTGGGTTTTTAATTACTACTACAGTATGGAAAGTAAATTAATTAAAAGCTACAACTAATTTTTTTTTTGGTTTTTCTTAAGGTTCATCAAACACACAAAAGGAAAGCATAAAAGAAAATAAACTAGCATGGATGATACAATGAAAAAGTATGAGCACCGACATCTGGCCATGAGTGTGTGTGAACATAAATGTAATGTCGGTGAGAAATACGTACTCCCCCAAGCTTAGGCTTTTGGCTTAAGTTGGTCTATGGCCACGGCTGGCCTGGCTGATATCCATAATAATAGTTGGGGTCATACTGAGATGCAGCGGCTATCGCCTCCTGAGCTGCAGCGTGGCGACGAGCGGCCTCCGCTCTCCTCTCGTACTCATCTGCCTCCTCTCTGGTAATAGTATATCCTCCTCTTGCCCGATAATCAAAGAAAGTAGGAGCAGGGAGAGTAATATGGACATCATGGCGTCTGTCAAAGATTAGTCGGTACTAGAGAGGCGATTCGTTCCTCTCGACAAAATGGTGGGAAACCATAGAATCAAAATCTAAATAAGCAGGAGGCAACTCCATGTCTCCTTCACGAACGTCTATCTCAAGAAATTTGGCTAAGCGGGTTGCATAAATTCCTCCAAAGAAATCTCCATTATGTCTATTATGATGCAACCTACGGGCTACAATGGCTCCCATATGATAAGATTGGTCTCCTGACACAACACTCCTGAGAATGCTAAGGTCAGGGACACACATGTGACATGCTTCATCCTTAGCATTTATGCACCTACCTATGAAGAGAGCAAAATAATGTATAGCAGGAAAGTGAATGCTCCCTATGGTAGCTTGCGTTATATCTCTGGATTCCCCTACAGTTATACTAGCAAGAAAGTTTCTAAATTCAGATTTAGGGGGATCCCTAACACTACCCCATTGTGGAAGTTTGCAAGCAAGAGTGAAATCCTCTAGGTCCATGGTATAAGATTTATCATAAAGATCAAACATGACTAAAGGAGAATTACGTGAAGATGAATACTCAAACCTCCTCACAAAAGAGCTTGTGAGCTCATGATACTGGGGGCATTTGTTTGCCTCAAAGTCCTCAAGACCAGCATTACGCAAATATGCGTTAAATTCTTCTTTAATTCCTGCTTGATCCATAAAAATTTCAGAATGCCACTCACAAGGGCGCACTGGAGCATCTCTTGGTGGCTCTTCGTCAGCATCACGCATTGCAAGCCTGGGTCCTTGCTTCTTTGAAGAACCACCTTGGAACATTTTCCTAAGCATATTTCTTCCTCTGAAAAATTCTGAATTTTTTTAGTAACTTCAAAATAAAAGTAAACCAATCTCAATAATATTGATAGCAACTACTCCTACAAGTGCCTAGGGCCTATATCATGCATCAAAACTACTTTTGACCATATAAATTTGACATGCAAGCTCAAGAACAGGATCACCTAAGCAACACAAATTTGCAATGAATAAAGCACTAGAACAAAAACTAATTGGACCAATGGAGGAGTCACATACCAAGGAACAATCTCCCCAAGCAGTTTTGTGAGAGGTGCTTTGAGCAAGGAGATCGAAACTGGCAGCAAAACGAGATTGGACTCGGGTTTGAGTTGGTTTTTCGTGTTTGGGGGAGGAAGATGAAGTGTGTGGCTGGAAGAATAAGTGGAGGAGGGCCACCGTGGGCCCACGAGGCAGGGGGGCGCGCCCTCCACCCTCGTGGCAAGGTGGTTGGCCCCCCTGGTGTGTTCTTTGTTCCATAAATCCTCAAATATTCTATAAAAAACATATTTAATTTTCAGGGCATTTGGAGAACTTTTATTTTCGAGGTATTTTTATATTGCACGGATAATCAGATAACAGACAGAAAATTATTTATTTTTACTTTATTTCAACTAAATAACAGAAAGTATAGAGAGGGTATAGAAGGTTGTGCTTCTAGTTTCATCCATCTCATGCTCGTCAAAAGGAATCCACTAACAAGGTTGATCAAGTCTTGTTAACAAACCCATTCCGATTAACATGAAACTGGAGAAATTTCGAATAACACTAGGTTACCTCAATAGGGATATGCACATCCCCAATAATAAGTATATCATATTTGTTCTTGACAGTAGGAAAAGGAAATTCAAAACCTCCAAATATAATCGATGGAATTTTTCTGATAGAATTGATACTATGAAATTGAGGTTGTTTCCTCGGAAAGTGTACCGTATGCTCATTACCATTAACATGAAAAGTGACATTGTCTTTGTTGCAATCAATAACAGCCCCTACAGTATTAAGAAAAGGTCTTCCAAGAATAATAGACATACTATCGTCCTCGGGAATATCAAGAATAACAAAGTCCGTTAAAGTAGTAACATTTGCAACCACAACAGGCACATCCTCACAAATATCGACAGGTATAGTAGTTGATTTATCAGCCATTTGCAAAGATATTTCAGTAGGTGTCAACTTATTCAAATCAAGTCTACAATATAAAGAGAGAGGCATGACACTAACACCGGCTCCAAGATCACATAAAGCAGTTTTAACATAGTTTCTTTTAATGGAGCATGGTATAGTAGGTACTCCTGGATCTCCAAGTTTCTTTGGTATTCCACCCTTAAAAGTATAATTAGCAAGCATGGTGGAAATTTCAGCTTCCGGTATCTTTCTTTTATTTGTAATAATATCTTTCATGTACTTAGCATAAGGATTTGTTTTGAGTATATCAGTTAATCGCATACGTAAAAAGATAGGTCTAATCATTTCAGCAAAGCGCTCGAAATGCTCATCATCCTTTTTCTTGGATGGTTTGGGAGGAAAAGGCATGGGTTTCTGAACCCAAGGTTCTCTTTCTTTACCATGTTTCCTAGCAACAAAGTCTTTCTTATCATAACGTTGATTCTTTGATTGTGGGTTATCAAGATCAACAGCAGGTTCAATTTCTACATCATTATCATTACTAGATTGAGCATTAATATGAACATCATCATTAACATTTTCATTAGGTTCATGTTCATTAACAGATTGTGTTTCAGCATCAGGCATAGAGATATCATTTGGATTATTAGGTGGTTCAGCAATAGGTTCACTAGAAGTTTGCACAGTTCTATCATTTTTTCTTTTTCTTCTTTTTAGAAGAACTAGGTGCATCAATTTTATTTCTCTGAGAATCTTGCTCAATTCTCTTAGGGTGGCCTTCAGGATACAAAGGTTCCTGAGTCATTCTACCAGTTCTAGTAGCCACTTTAACAGCATAATCATTTTTCTTACTATTCATCTCATTGAGCAATTCTTTTTGAGCTTTAAGTACTTGTTCTACTTGAGTGGTAACCATAGAAGCATGTTTGCTAACAAGTTTAAGTTCACCTATAATATTAGCCATATAATCACCCAAGTATTTAATCATATCAGCATCTTGTTTTAATTGTCTACCAAAATAAGCATTGAAGTCTTCTTGCTTAAACATAAAATTATCAAACTCATCCAAGCATTGACTAGCAATTTTAGTAGGAGGGATTTCAGCTTTATCACATCTATAGAGAGAATTTACCTTTACTACCTGTGTCGGGTTATCGAGGTCTGGAGGTTCTTCAATAAATAAAGGATTAAGATCATATGTTTCTTCATCAGGAGGTAAATTGAGACCATGTATTTCTTCAATAGGAGGTAAATTCTTAACATCTTCAGCTTTAATACCTTCTTCTTTCATAGATTTCTTTGCCTCTTGTATATCTTCAGGACTGAGAAATAGAACACCTCTCTTCTTCGGAGTTGGTTTAGGGATAGGATCATTAATTGGAGCAGGAGCTGGCTCAAGAGGTGCCCAATTATTTTCATTTGTCAACATATTATTTAATAAGATTTCAGCTTCATCCGGTGTTTTTTCCCTGAAAAGAGAACCAGCACAACTATCCAGGTAATCTCTGGAAGCATCGGTTAGTCCATTATAAAAGATATCAAGTATTTCATTTTTCTTAAGAGGATGATCAGGCAAAGCATTAAGTAACTTGAGAAGCCTCCCCCAAGCTTGTGGGAGACTCTCTTCTTTAATTTGCACAAAGTTGTATATTTCCTTTAAAGTAGCTTGTTTCTTATGAGCAGGGATATATTTAGCAGAGAAGTAATAAATCATATCCTGGGGACTACTTTAATGCCCCAAGACCGGAGCTTCAGGTGCCTTCCATGATTTTCGGGTTTCGTCGTGTGATTTGTTTGGTCCGTTGCATTTCATCTTTGCATCATGTGCATTGCATCATGTCATCATGCAACCCATTTTAAAACTCACTAAATAAATTGCATGGATCTTCGGTCCAATTAAACCGAGGGAACTCACATGGTGGTTTCTCTTTAAAACATACCCTCCCAATATTTAGGGAGCTATTATAAAGTATTCCATTAATTTGGAATCATCATAACACACTTGCCAAGTAATTCCATGTATTTTTTCTACTTCAAGTTTGGTCCTCAAACTTTGCCCATAATTTTCTTTCATCACTTTCCCGATCTCCACAAAATTCCCGAAAATTTTTGGACACTTCTCAAACCTGTCCTAGTTGAAACCATTTGAATTAAATTCAAAAGAATTTGAATTTAATCTTTCTTTCATGCCCACTCCTATTTTTCTTGGCTCAAGCTCATTTTTATGAGTCCAAGAAAATTGGCATCCTGCTCAAATTCTTCTCCTATTTCTCTCTACATTTCTTAACTCTCTATTTTTTTTATTAAACAAGGAAAATAGTGTAGGGGGAGAGAGAGAGGCGGCCTGCTCCGCTGGCCACTTGGGCCTCCCCCCAGGCCGGCCCAACCATCTCCCGTTCCCTCAGCCCACCAAATCCCTAAACGTAACCTAGAGCCCGATTCCTCCAATCGTTCTCTCCCTCATCCTCTCCCCTCGCGCCGCCAGGGAGCCAGACTCCCCATCTCCCTCGCAGCCTCGCTCTCTCCCTCAATGCCCATTCAGCACCGCAGCAACACCCTCGATCCCCTCTGCCTTCTCCTCATCACCTCGCTCGCCTCCGCCTCCTTGCCATGGCCCCTCGCAACCGCTCCTCCTCTGCCTCGCGCCGCCCTCCACTGTCAAGAGTCGACCTTGTCCGGATCGGTCGGGCCCTGCCATGGCCGTGTCTCCCTACTGTCGAGGCCCCGCTGCCAAGTCCCGCCTGCATCATCCTGTCGAGCACCAGGACGAACGGCAGCAGCTCCTCCCTCCTTGTCCACGTTGACGAAAGGCGTGCCCTGGACCTCTTTACCCTCGCTGGAGCGAGCTCGACCCCTTGCTGCCATGCACAACTTCTGTCGTGCCCTGTTGTGCGTGCTCTCCGCTGCCTGGCACCATTGACATCAAGGCCGTGGTTGCCAAGTTCCTCTCCGCGGTGAACCACTACTTCCACAACGCGTCCGGAATGACTACCGTCGCCTTGGGTTTCATCAAGTTCCCCTACAACAAGTGTACCTCTACCGCCGTCTTCGGAATCGCGAAGAACGCCAAGTACCTAGACGGGTGTTTTTGCCAAGTACCGCGACACCCAGATCCCTCAGATCAGTCAAGTTCATCTACGAAAACGTGTATGACCATCGTCAAAACTGTAAAGTACCTCTACGCACGGATATCGCCAAGTACCACGATACCGATGACATCCACTACTACTGTCGCCGAGGGTTTCATCAAGTTCTACTACATTGTCTATGAACGGTGACGACCCCGAACATCTATGGACGTGTACGACTACCGTTGCCCGAAGAACCGCGAGTCACAATCGCCGTGAACGACTACCATCGTCGTGGATCCGACAAGTTCGCGAGTATGACTACTTCCCACGACTACCCTCGAGGACATTGGTTCCATCAAGTTCGACGACAACATGGGTACAACTACCGCCGTTGTGATTTTCGACAAGACATCATGTACCTCTACTTCCACTATCGTCCCGTTGATCACCGATGACCGATAGTACCACTACTTCCACTACGAACGTCCTGAGAACGTCTACTTCCTCTACTTGGCACCGAACGAGAACCGTCCCGTTTGCATGCTTCGAAGGTATAACCCCGAGACGACCACCCGTGAACGAATGCATGTGTCGTATGAGATGCATGTTTGGATGTCGTATCCTCCCGTGAACGTTAGTTGTTTCCCTCCCTTGGCACCGTCATCAACCCGTGGGAACCCGGTATCCGGGACCACCCCACCATCTTGTATGACACGCTCACGTCATTTTTCCTTTTGCCACGGTATCTCCATGAGCTACCGAAACCGATATGTGCTGTGGCATCATTTTCGGAGTCATCACCGTGGCCCCCTTTTCTTTCCACCACGGTGACAAATGCTTCTTAATATGCTCATGTCAACATTTTCATAAACTTGCATAAAACTTGCACATCTCATCCGCATCATGATAATAACATTTAAAATGTTTAAAATTGTTGTTTGCCTTAAATTGCTAAATACATATGGGGTTTTACCGGAATTGTTGTTTGGCGTTCCGGCCTTAGTTAAACTTGCCTAAATAGATAATTTCTTTATGCTTCTCCTCTTTCCGTGTTAACTAACATTTAATTTTGTTGAGTACCTAACCGAGAGAGAACTAAATAATTGATGTGGTGTTTCGTCAATATGCAACTCATTGCATATTGAGCTCCACTCAACTTGTAGTTTTGTTTCTGCCCTTTGCCATGCCATGCATATTTAAACCGGACATGCATCATACTTGTTTGCGCATCATGCCTTGTTTATGTGATGGTTGTTTACTTTGTTGTTTGCTTCTTTCCGGTGCTGCTTCTTCGGGTTAGTTCCTGTAACCCCGCGTTTGTGAGGATTCGTTCGACTTCGTCCGTTTGTCTTCTTCATGGACTCGTTCTTCTTCCTTGCGGGATCTCAGGCAAGATGATCATACCCTTGAAATCACTTCTATCTTTGCTTGCTAGTTGCTTGCTCTATTGCTATGTCGCGATACCTACCACTTGCTTTATCATGCCTCCCATATTGCCATGTCAAGCCTCTAACCCACCTTTTCCTAGCAAACCGTTGTTTGGCGATGTTACCGCTTTTGCTCAGCCCCTCTTATAGTGTTGCTAGTTGCAGGTGAAGTTGAAGTTTGTTCCATATTGGAACATGGAGTTTTGTTGGGATATCATTATTATATCTTGTTTACTTTAATGCATCTATATACTTGGTAAAGGGTGGAAGGCTCGGCCTTATGCCTGGTGTTTTGTTCCACTCTTGCCTCCCGAATTTCCGTCATACCGGTGTTATGTTCCTTGATTTTGCGTTCCTTACGCGGTTGGGTTATAATGGGAACCCCTTGACAGTTCGCCTTGAATAAAACTCCTCCAGCAAGGCCCAACCTTGGTTTTACCATTTGCCTCCTAGCCTTTTTCCCTTGGGTTCTACAGACTCAAGGGTCATCTTTATTTTAACCCCCCCCCCCGGGCCAGTGCTCCTCTGAGTGTTGGTCCAACCTGTCAGCCGCCGGTGGCCACCATGGGCAACTCTGGGTTGGCCTACCGGAAGTTTGGATAATTCGGTGTGCCTTGAGAACAAGATATGTGCAGCTCCTATCGGGATTTGTCGGCACATCCGGGTGGCTTTGCTGGTCTTGTTTTACCACTGTCGAGATGTCTTGTAACCGGGATTCCGAGCCTGATCGGGTCTTCCTAGGAGAAGGATTATCCTTCGTTGACCGTGAGAGCTTGTGATGGGCTAAGTTGGGACACCCCTGCAGGGTTTTGAAATTTCGAAAGCCGTGCCCGCGGTTATGGGTAGATGGGAATTTGTTAATGTCCGGTTGTAGAAAACTTGACACTTAACTTTAACTAAAATGCATCAACCACGTGTGTAGCCGTGATGGTCTCTTTCCGGCGGTGTCCGGGAAGTGAACATGGTTTTGGAGTTATGTTTGAACGTAAGTAGTTTCAGGATCACTTCTTGATCACTTCTAGTTCACGACCGTGCTTTGCTTCTCTTCTCGCTCTCTTTTGCGTAAGTTAGCCACCATATTTGCTAGTGCTTGCTGCAGCTCCACCTCACTACCCCTTTCCTACCCATAAGCTTAAATAGTCTTGATCTCGCGGGTGTGAGATTGCTGAGTCCCCGTGACTCACTAATTACTTCCAAAACCAGTTGCAGGTGCCGATGCTACCAGTACAGGTGATGCAACCAAGCTTAAGGAGGAGCTCGATGAAGATCGTGTTCGTGGTGTTGTTTCGTTTTCCTTTCGATCAGTAGTGGAGCCCAGTCGGGGCGATCATGGCTCTTTTGCATTAGGGGTAGTCTTCTTTTATTTTGGTTCCGTAGTGAGACCTTGTATGTATCTGGTTAATGTAATGCTATATTTATGTATTGTGTGAAGTGGTGATTGTAATCCAACTCTGTACCTCTTTCTTATTCAGTACATGGGATGTGTAAAGATTACCCCTCTTGTGACATGCCTACAATGCGGTTATGCCTCTAAGTCGTGCTCCGACACATGGGAGATATAGCCGCATCGTGGGTGTTACAAGTTGGTATCAGAGCCTTCCCCGACTTAGGAGCCCCTTGCTTGATCGAATCGTTGGCGTTGTTGAGTCCAGAAAAATATTTTGAGTCTTATAGGATTATATATATCGGATAGTAGGATTCGTTTTACTCCCCAGTCCCTTCGTCGGTCTGGTGAGGCCTCCTGACGTAGAGTTTTTACTCTTCTCTTCTCAAATTCCACTAATTTTTTTTCGGATCACGCGGGTATCTTGGAATCGTCCCGATGGTTTTGTGACGAGAACATTGTTCTTGGTGCCTCCTGACATTTAGGGTTTGTGGCAGTGTCCCGGGGAGTTGAGCTTCGAGGTGTTGTCGTCACAATTTTATCGTTGCAGTTCTGGAATACCTGAGTTCACCGACATCGAAAATCTCTTTTATGCGGTTGTTGGTGAGATAACCTCGACGCCACCCAGTACTGGAGCGGGAGTTCGGGAGTATTGCCATAACTCGTATAACGGATGCTTTTCGAAGGTTGAGGTAAATGTTTCTGAAGGTTTCTTGGTTATGTGTTGAAGGATGGATACAGCTGGATGTAGGATTTGCTAGTTTTGGGTGAGATATTATGCTTCCCATGTATCCCCAACACCTGATTGCATAACCAGAAAATTTCGGGAGTTTATAAGTGGGAATTCAAGTAGCTCCTAGGATATCTTTCCGACAGATGTATGATATGAAATTGGGGTTCGACGTCTAGTGGTCCGCCCATCCACGGTTGGTTTTACAGTGGTCTCGTTGTGTCTTAAAGAGACCTTGGCTATGCTGACTCGGGGACACTTCGTATGTCATGTGCACTGCCTTGTACATGATGGTGTTGCACGATCAAGCCCGTGTGGGCCCCACCACAAAAACTTTGGAGGAAATCTCTATCATATGTTTGTTTCTGCTTATTTTGCAAGCCAATCCTTTGTTTTGTTTTTGAGTTGTGGTATTCGAGTTGCTTCGAAGTCAAGTGTTGATTACATACCTTTCCTAAACGGTGTTCTCATACTCCTATGTGAATACTAATCCTTCTTGATCGTCGAGATTGCCATCTCAATTTCTTCTGAATCGGTGTGTCTCTCTTCAAGTGGATCCAATATTTTTCAACATCCGCAAGATCAACTCAAGTCTTCTCAACGTTGTTTGTTTCATCCGTCCCAAATTGTCTTTGTTTTCCCCACCCTCCCACCCTTTATTTTCTTCAAGGACTCGGATTTCTTAATCAAGTATCCATTTTATTCATGTGAAGTCTCTCCATTCTTCTTCTTCAATGTTCTTATCTGGTGATTTCTCGTGGAGATGCTTAGAAGTCTCAAGTTCATCATTCTTCATTATTTTTCTTCTTTGATGGATTCAATTCAAGTTTTGTTGATCATATCCTTTCCTCGTTTTAAATTCTTTCTCATGCCGGTGCACCTCTTAATCATTCACCTCTCACTATTCTTTTGTTCCGGAGTGCTGAAGATATCTCGAATATTCGTGTTTCCACTCTGCTTTCATTCAAGCTCTTTCGAGGATGTTATCTCATTCAAGCCATTTAATTCAACCGGTGAAATCTCTCCTTCAAATCATTCAATGGTGCTTTTCTTTTGAGTGGGCCCTAACCCATAGGTCTTTTCCCAGGATCTTACCTAACTCTTCTAATTTTCAGGAGCTTCTCAATTTTTTTTCTAAAGTTTGACGTAAGAATGAATTACCATCAGTCAAATGTCCTTCTCTAAGATCTTTCAAATTCCTTTCATCGTCGGTTCAACCATTCTAATTTTCATCCCAGAGTATCTCAATAATTCATGGTGGTGTTTCTCGTCGTCATTCTCAGATTTTGAAGACCGAAGAAGTGTTTCTCTTAAATCTTGCTCCATTCTCTTCAAGATTCATGGTTCTAGCTTGATGCCCTCCTCTCATAATTGTTTTCAATGGTGACAATTCTTTTCACCCATCAGGAGCAATTCAGGAGTCTTTTTAGTTTGTTTCTCCGGAGCCCATCATCTCAAAATTATTCATTCCCAGCTTTCATCTCTCGTTCTCCAAATCTTACCGGTGCATCGATCAAATATCCTCTAATCAGTTCATGATCTCTTCGTTCTCTTGCATCTAAATTCTCTCAAGTATCTTCATTCGTTTTCCAATTCTTCCCGGTGAATTGTGCCTTGGCTATGTTCATTTCCAATTCTTACGGTGGTTCGTTCAAGATCCTTCTTTATACGTTATCATATCAATTCACTCGTTCTTTCCAATCCTAATGGTGGATCGTCAAAGACCGTCTCAAGTTTGCGCTATATCTATCTTAATTCTTTCTACGAGAATAAGTAGTATGCCAAATCCGTTGATTGTCATCATTTTAATTGGTGAAGGATAAGCATAATATAATTCTTATTCTTGTTTCATTCAAGTGATTAATTCCTTATTCTGGAGGTTCATCAAAATTCTTGAGGTCATTTGTTCATCTTTCTTTCCCGGAGTCCCAAGCTCTAGCAATTATATCACCTCGGAGATCCATCTAAATCATTGCAAGGTTTCACCTTGTGTTTTCAACTTCTGTTTCCTTTCGTTTGATCATCCTTTTGTTACCGAAGTTCTTCATGGAGGCCCTACATGGTGGTTCATCAAGGAATTTTTTTCATTCTTCAATTGTTCTTCAAGATATCTCTCGAAGCTATGATCCGCCAAGCTATACTTCAAGTTTTCTTCATCTTGCAATCCGGAGTGCAATTGTTCTCCCTTATCTTTTGAGGTGGTAATATATCATTCTTCATTCACAAGAATGTGATATTTAAACCCATCATTTTCTTCCATGGAGTCATCTTGGTATAAATTTCACCTAAAGCTTCTCCTAACGATTGTTGCTATTTATGGTCCTTATAAATGACCCAAGTTCTTCATTTATCCTTTACGTGAGATAAGCTTCTCATCTCCTTGTTGACCTTAATGCAATCTATTGTTTTTGTTAGTGGCAGAATTTCACCTCATAGTGTTGAGATGTTCTTCATAAACCCACAACAAGCTTACTCTTTTCGTTGTTGGTTCTTTCCAACAACTCCGTTCGACCCTTCTCCTAAGGATGCCTTTTCAAGCTCTTTTGTGGCTGAAGTTGGCATTTTTCTTCTCCATTCTTTTATTTCAATTATCTATCTTCTATTATTTTGTTCCGGAGGCATGGTGATGTTGCTCTCTTCACTCATCATCTCGAATTGTGAGGATCATGTTCTTTTCATGCTTATCCATTTAAGCGGAGTGTTGTGTCCTCTGCTCAGGTTCTTTTCGCCTTATCAAATCTTGCATCTCTTTCAACCGGAGTGCTGTCTGAATTTGTTCTTCTTCGTTCATCTTTCCTAGCGGAGTGTTCTCAACCTTGTTCATATTCATTGTATTCTTTTCTCGAAATGGTTTAGCCTCTCAATGTTCATTGGTTTCATTCGTTTGTTAAAAGAAGCAACTTAGTTTTACCTCTTATCTTCCTCTTCCTTTTCCCTCCGGTGCCATCCTAGATCTCGGGATGAGATGCTCTTGTAGTGGTGGAGTGTTGTAACGCCCCAAGACCGGAGCTTCAGGTGCCTTCCATGATTTCCGGGTTTCGTCGTGTGATTTTTTTGGTCCATTGAATTTCATCTTTGCATCATGTGCATTGCATCATGTCATCATGCAACCCGTTTTAAAACTCACTAAATGAATTGCATGGATCTTCGGTCCATTTAAACCAAGGGAACTCACATGGTGGTTTCTCTTTAAAACATACCCTCCCAATATTTAGGGAGCTATTATAAAGTATTCCATTAATTTGCAATCATCATAACACACTTGCCAAGTAATTCCATGTATTTTTTCTACTTCAAGTTTGGTCCTCAAACTTTGCCCATAATATTCTTTCATCGCTTTCCCGATCTCCACAAAATTCTCGAACCTTTTTGGACACTTCTCAAACCCGTCCTAGTTGAAACCATTTGAATTAAATTCAAAGGAATTTGAATTTAATCATTCTTTCATGCCCACTCCTATTTTTATTGGCTCAAGCTCCTTTTTAAGAGTCCAAGAAAATTGGCGTCCTACTCAAATTCTTCTCCTATTTCTCTCTACACTTCTTAACTCTCTGTTTTTTTGTTAAACAAGGAAAATAGTCTAGGGGGGAGAGAGAGGTGGCCTGCTCCGCTGGCCACTTGGGCCTCCCCCAGGTCAGCCCAACCATCTCCCGTTCCCTTAGCCCACCAAATCCCTAAACCTAACCTAGAGCCCGATTCCTCCAATCATTCTCTCCCCTCGCGCTGCCATGGAGCCAGACTCCCCCATCTCCCTCGCAACCTCGCTCTCTCCCTCGATGCCCATTCAGCACCGCAGCAACGCCCTCGATCCCATCTGCCTTCTTCTCGTCACCTCGCCCGCCTCCGCCTCCTAGCCATGGCCCCTCGCAACCGCTCCTCCTCTGCCTCACGCCGCCCTCCACCGTCAAGAGCCGACCTTGTCCGGATCAGTCGGGCCCTGCCATGGTCGTGTCTCCCTGCTGCCGAGGCCCCGCCGCCAAGTCCCGCTTGTGTCGTCCTGTCGAGCACCAGGATGAACGGCAGCAGCTCCTCCCGCCTCATCCACGTCGACGAAAGGCATTCCCTGGACCTCTTTACCCTCGCGGGAGCAAGCTCGACCCTTGCTGCCATGCACAACTTCTGTCGTGCCCTGTTGTGCGTGCTCTCCGCTGCCTGGCACCATTGACGTCAAGACCGTGGTTGCCAAGTTCCTCTCTGCGGTGAACCACTACTTCCACAACGCGTCCGGAACGACTACCTTCGCCTTCGGTTTCATCAAGTTCCCCTACAATAAGTGTACCTCTACCACCGTCTTCAAAATCGCGAAGAACGCCAAGTACCTCGACGTGTTTTTTGCCAAGTATCGCGATACCCAGATCCCTCGGATCAGTCAAGTTCATCTACGAAAACGTGTATGACCGTCGTCGAAACTGTAAAGTACCTCTACGCAGGGATATCGCCAACTACCATGATACCGATGACATCCACTACTACTGTCGCCGAGGGTTTCGTCAAGTTCTACTACATTGGCTATGAACGGTGATGACCCCGAACATCTACGGACGTGTACGACTACCATTGCCCGAAGAACCGCGAGTCACAATCGCCGTGAACGACTACCGTCGTCGTGGATCCGACAAGTTCGCGAGTATGACTACTTCCCACAACTACCCTCGAGGACATTGGTTCCATCAAGTTCGACGACAACATGGGTACAACTACCGCCGCCGTTATTTTCGACAAGACGTCTTACACCTCTACTTCCACTACCGCCCCGTTGATCACCGATGACCGATAGTACCACTACTTCCACTATGAACGTCCCGAGAACGTCTACTTCCTCTACTTGGCACCGAACGAGAACTGTCCCGTTTGCACGCTTCGAAGGTATAACCCCGAGATGACCGCCCGTGAACGAATGCATGTGTCGTATGAGATGCATGTTTGGATGTCGTATCCTCCCGTGAACGTTAGTTGTTTCCCTCGCTTGGCACCGTCGTCAACCCGTGGGACCCCGGTATCCGGGACCACCCCACCATCTTGCATGACACACTCACGTCATTTTTCCTTTTGCCCCAGTATCTCCATGAGCTACCGGAACCGATATGTACCGTGGCATCATTTTCGGTTTCATCACCGTGGCCCCCTTTTCTTTCCACCACAGTGACAAATGCTTCTTAATATGCTCATGTCAACATTTTCATAAACTTGCATAAAACTTGCACATGTCATCCGCATCATGATAATAACATTTAAAATGTTTAAAATTGTCGTTTGCCTTAAATTGCTAAATGCATTTGGGGTTTTGCCGGAATTGTTGTTTGGCGTTCCGGCCTCATTTAAACTTGCCTAAATAGATAATTTCTTTATGCTTCTCCTCTTGCCATGTTAACTAACATTTAATTTTGTTGAGTACCTAACCGAGAGAGAACTAAATAATTGATGTGGTGTTTCGTCAATATGCAACTCGTTGCATATTGAGCTCCACTTAACTTGTAGTTTTCTTTGTGCCCTTTGCCATGCCATGCATATTTAAACCGGACATGCATCATACTTGTTTGCGCATCATGCCTTGTTTATGTGATGGTTGTTTACTTTGTTGTTTGCTTCTTTCCGGTGTTGCTTCTTCGGGTTAGTTCCTGTAACGTCGCTTTTGTGAGGATTCGTTCGACTTCGTCCGTTTGTCTTCTTCATGGAATCGTTCTTCTTCCTTTCGGGATCTAAGGAAAGATGATCATACCCTCGAAATCACTTCTATCTTTGCTTGCTAGTTGCTCGCTCTATTGCTATGTCGCGATACCTACCACTTGCTTTATCATGCCTCCCATATTGCCATGTTAAGCCTCTAACCCACCTTTTCCTAGCAAACCGTTGTTTGGCTATGTTACCGCTTTTTCTCAGCCCCTCTTATAGTCTTGCTAGTTACAGGTGAATTTGAAGTTTGTTCCATGTTAGAACATGGATTTTTGTTGGGATATCATTATTATATCTTGTTTACTTTAATGCATCTATATACTTGGTAAAGGGTGGAAGGCTCGGCCTTATGCCTGGTGTTTTGTTCCACTCTTGCCGCCCAAGTTTCCGTCATACCTGTGTTATGTTCCTTGATTTTGTGTTCCTTACGCGGTTGGGTTATAATGGGAACCCCTTGACAGTTCGCCTTGAATAAAACTCCTCCAGCAAGGCCCAACCTTGGTTTTACCATTTGCCTCCTAGCCTTTTTCCCTTGGGTTCTGCAGACTCAAGGGTCATCTTTATTTTAACCCCCCGGGCCAGTGCTCCTCTGAGTGTTGGTCCAACCTGTCAGCCGCCGGTGGACACCAGGGGCAACTCTGGGTTGGCCTACCGGAAGTTTGGATAATCCGGTGTGCCCTGAGAACAAGATATGTGCAGCTCCTATCGGGATTTGTCGGCACATCCGGGTGGCTTTGCTGGTCTTGTTTTACCATTGTCGAGATGTCTTGTAACCGGGATTCCGAGCCTAATCGGGTCTTTCTGGGAGAAGGATTATCCTTCGTTGACCGTGAGAGCTTGTGATGGGCTAAGTTGGGACACCCCTACAGGGTTTTGAACTTTCGAAAGCCGTGCCCGCGGTTATGGGAAGATGGGAATTTGTTAATGTCCGGTTGTAGAATACTTGACACTTAACTTTAACTAAAATGCATCAACCGCGTGTGTAGCCGTGATGGTCTCTTTCCGGCGGTGTCCGGGAAGTGAACACGGTTCGGAGTTATGTTTGAACGTAAGTAGTTTTAGGATCACTTCTTGATCACTTCTAGTTCACGATCGTGCTTTGCTTCTCTTCTCGCTCTCTTTTGCGTAAGTGAGCCACCATATTTTCTAGTGCTTGCTGCAGCTCCACTTCATTACCCCTTTCCTACCCATAAGCTTAAATAGTCTTGCTCTCGCGGGTGTGAGATTGCTGAGTCCCTGTGACTCACAGATTACTTCCAAAACCAGTTGCAGGTGCTGATGCTACCAGTACAGGTGACACAACCGAGCTTAAGGAGGAGCTCAATGAATATCGTGTTCATGGTGTTGTTTCGTTTTCCTTTCGACCGGTAGTGGAGCCCAGTCGGGGCGATCGGGGATCTTTTGCATTAGGGGTAGTCTTCTTTTATTTTGGTTTCGTAGTCAGACCTTGTATGTATCTGGTTGATGTAATGCTATATTTATGTATTATGTGAAGTGGCGATTGTAAGCCAACTCTGTACCTCTTTCTTATTCAGTACATGGGATGTGTAAAGATTACCCCTCTTGCGACATGCCTACAATGCGGTTATGCCTCTAAGTCATGCTCCAACACGTGGGAGATATAGCCGCATCGTGGGTGTTACAACTACGCTCACAACAAGGATCAAGAGAATTAAACCATACCTTAGCATCACCCTTTAATGAGAACAGAAATATTTTAAGGATATAAAAGTAGCGAGATCTCTCATCATTAGTGAACAGGGTGGCTATATCATTTAAATTAGTAAGATGTGCTACAACAGTTTCAGATTCATAACCATGAAAAGGATAAGATTCAACCAAAGTAATTATATCAGGATCAACAGAGAATTCATAATCCTTATCAGCAAGACATATAGGTGAAGTAGCAAAAGCAGGGTCAGGTCTCATCCTAGCATTTGGAGATTGCTTATTCCATTTAGCTAATAACCTTTTGAGTTCATATCTATCTTTCCAGGCTAAAATAGCTAAAGAAGCATCTTGATCAAATAAATAACCCTCAGGAATAACAAGTGATTCTTCATCATCACTTTCATCTTCATAATCAGATTCAATATTTTCAATCTCTCTAGCCCTAGAAAGTCGTTCCTCGAGAAAATCACTAAGTGGCATAGTAGTATCAGGCATAGAGGTAGTTTCATCATAAGTATCATGCATAGCAGAAGTAGCATCATCAATAACATGCGACATATCAGAACGAATAGTAGAAGCAGGTGTAGGTGTCGCAAGCTTACTCATAACAGAAGGTGAACCAAGTGCATAGCTAGATGGCAGTTCCTTTCCTCCCCTCATAGTTGAGGGATAGATCTTAGTTTTTGGCTCTCTCAAGTTCTTCATAGTGATAAGCAGATATAAATCCCAAGTGACTCAAAGAATAGAGCTATGCTCCCCGGTAACGGCGCCAGAAATTAGTCTTGATAACCCACAAGTATAGGGGATCGCAACAGCTTTCGTGGGTAGAGTATTCAACCCAAATTTATTGATTCGACACAAGGGGAGCCAAAGAATATTCTCAAGTATTACCAGCTGAGTTGTCAATTCAACCACACCTAGAAACTTAGTATCTGCAGCAAAGTGTTTAGTAGCAAAGTAATATGATAGTGATGGTAATGGTAACAAAAGAGTAATGAAAGCAAAGTAATGTTTTTGGTCTTTTGTAGTGATTGTAACAATAGCAACGGGAAAGTAAATAAGCGTAAACCAGTATATGGAAAGCTTGTAGGCATCGGATCAATGATGGATAATTATGCCGGATGTGGTTCATCATGAAACAGTCATAACATACGGTGACACAGAACTAGCTCCAATTCGTCAATGTAATGTAGGCATGTATTCCAAATATAGTCATACATGCTTATGGAAAAGAACTTGCATGACATCTTTTGTCCTACCCTCCCGTGGCAGCGGGGTCCTAATGGAAACTAAGGGATATTAAGGCCTCCTTTTAATAGAGAACCGGAACACAACATTAGCACATAGTGAATACATGAACTCCTCAAACTACGGTCATCACCGGTGAGTATCACGATTATTGTCACTTCGGGGTTAACGGATCATAACACATAATAGGTGACTATAGACATGCAAGATAGGATCTAGAACTCTCATATATTGATGAAAACATAATAGGTTTAGATCTGAAATCATGGCATTCGGGCCCTAGTGACAAGCATTAAGCATAGCAAAGTCATAGCAACATCAATCTCAGAACACAGTGGATACTAGGGATCAAACGCTAACAAAACTAACTCGATTACATGGTGAATCTCATCCAACCCATCACCGTCCAGCAAGCCTACGATGGAATTACTCACGCACGGCGGTGAGCATCATGAAATTGGTGATGGAGGATGGTTGATGATGACAACGGCGACGAATCCCACTCTCTCGAGCCTCGAACGGACTCCAGATCAGCCCTCCCGAGAGGTTTTAGGTCTTGGCGGCGGCTCCATATCATAAAACATGATGATTTCTTCTCCCCTATTGTAACATCCCAAAATTCTAAATTTTGGAATGTTATAATAAATAGATAGATTTGATTGATTGTTTGATTGATTGTCTGAAAGTGAGTGAATTCGAAACTTTTTGAAAGTTAAATGAGAGGGAATAAAAGGACTTTTCCAGTCTTTCATATTTGCTTTCTGATCTCCATGAATTCAAATTCTTTTCAAATACAAAACCCTTGAGCGAAGATGATATGACTTCTTCCATTTAAATTAAATGAAAGGGTATTTGAAAATAATTGAATTTCATTTGGAAATATTTCAATTCATAAAGTTCATGCAGCTCAATGATTTTCATGAGAGAAGATAAAATGACTTCTTCAAATTATATGAAATATGAGTTGGTAGTTTCAAAGGATCAAATTCAAAGTCTTTTTGGAATTATTTTTCAATTTGGAGTTATTTGAATTTTATTCAAATCATTTTTCTCCAAAAATAAAATACATGGAAAATAAGGTAACATGATTCCCTACAACAGAAAATTAGAGAGAAATAAATTTGATTTCATTTTCGTATTTTTAAAATGATTTTTGTTGGATCTTATTAGAGCAGGAGCACTATTGGAATTATTAGAATTTGTGTGTATTTTATTTAATGCTAGAAAAATGTTCATGTTGTTGAAAATCTTTTTCTGAAAATTTTGATATATAATATGCCTATATAAAGTTTTCATTTTATTTTTGCTATTCGGTTTTCCTTCTATTTCTATTTTAGAAAAAAACTGTACTAGCGGCCCATATTTATTTATCGCCTACATGCACAATATAGTAGCTTCTGGCGCCCAATTGTTTTTTTCTCTCTTAATGGGCCAGGCCCAGCCATCCTTTTCATTTTTTAGGCCGGATTTTTAAAAAAAAACTGCAGCCCCAGCGTGCGCGCACGGCCGGCCGAAGGCCTTTAGGCCCATCCACCTCTTTTTTTCTCTGTTTCGTACATTTTCGTCTACGTTTAGTCCCACATTGCCTAGCCTTTGACCCATAAGCCTCTTTTCCACCAATAAATATAGACCCATATAGTCTTCAAAAATCATCTGATTCAGGTTAAATGAATATTTTGGTTTGACTAGATTCATTTAAGAAAAATATTTTTCTCTTCCCCGGCGCGACGTCTGGAAATTGTCTCTTCTCTCCAAAGTCGTCTTTTCTCTACCTTATAAAGGTATCTTTCTTTGTTTTTTTTTCTTCTTATACTTTCATAGTTTATTATTTTTTTAGACTAATATGATAAAATAATTAGATTATCAATTAGTCTACGTATTTATACATTAGACCCTAGCCCGTATTTATTTTTTTTTCTTTCGTAAAATAGCTTGGCCCTGATTTTTCAAATAGCCATAACTTTTTACTCGTTTGTCCAAATCCAACCAAACCAACGCCCACTTCTTCGTTATGATCCCCTCTATCCAGTAATCCAAACCAAACATGTTTTTGAAATTTTAAAATTTCGAATTTTGTTTAGATTCAAATTCAAACTTCTTTTGAACATAACTTGAGTTTTGTAACTCCGATTTAGTTGATTCTTTTTGCAAATCGAAGCTCTTGACCTAAACTTTCTGATAAGGCCAAATTCACATAATTTTGGTACTGTTAGAAATTGTTTTATGTTGCAAGAGTTATTTACTTGGTTTTAATGTTTTCCGAATTGTCTTCTTCGTTCTTCCTGATCTTCTGAGTGATTGCTTATGTGAAGTTACTATTGCTTGCTCACGATAGATTGAACGGAGTGTGACGAGTAGAACTATCAAGAGTTTTGAGTGCGAATCATCTACATCAACATTGCAGGCAAGTTCACACTTTGATCATATCCATTTTATCACCCAGTTTTTATGCATTAGTTCCAATCCTCAAACATTGCATGATTAGGATGTCATTAACATGTGGGTTGGGAAGTAGTTGATGAGGTGGAACCTATTACCCTGTTACATTCAAACCCTTGGGAGTCACTTCTACGCGTTTCTTAATTTGCTATGCTATGCTTGTAGACGTGGTTTGGGTGAGTGAAATCCATGACAGATGTGAGATTGTTAATTAATGGTTCAACTTAAGGTGGCAACTTAAATACACACCTGGGTGGATTGAGGCACCTGGAGTACCCAGTGTTGCCTGTATTTTTGGAAATCCCGGAGTACCCGTGTGATTTTCTTATGGACCGCCACCCAGGCTCAAAGGGATCATAAGATTATTCATGCTAGAAACTTCGGTATGCAGCCACAAGCTATTATGGGCTCTAGCATAGTTGAGTAAGTTATGTGAAGCTCTTGAAGAGGTGGATCAGTAGTGTGACGCCCCCGATTTGACCGTACACTAATCATACACGTAAACGTGTACGATCAAGATCAGGGACTCACGGGAAGATATCACAACACAACTCTACAAATAAAATAAGTCATACAAGCATCATATTACAAGCTAGGGGCCTCGAGGGCTCGAATACAAGAGCTCGATCATAGACGAGTTAGCGAAAGCAACAATATCTAAGTACAGACATAAGTTAAACAAGTTTGCCCTAAGAAGGCTAGCACAAACTGGGATACAGATCGAAAGAGGCGCATGCCTCCTACCTGGGATCCTCCTAAACTCCTCCTGGTTGTCGTCAGCGGGCTGCACGTAGTAGTAGGCACGGAGTAGTAGTAGTCGTCATCAACGGTGGCATCTGGCTCCTGGACTCCAACGGTTGGTTGCAGCAATCGGATATAGGAAAGGGGAAAAGGGGGAGAAAAGAAACCGTGAGTACTCATCCAAAGTACTCGCAAGCAAGGAGCTACACTACATATGTATGAATTGGTATCAAATGGAATAAGGGTATCATATGTGGACTGAACTGCAAAATGCCGGAATAAGAGGGGGATAACTAGTCCTGTCGAAGACTATGCTTCTGGTAACCTCCATCTTGCAGCAGGAGAAGAGAGTAGATGGTAAGTTCACCAAGTAGCATCGCATAGCATAATCCTAACCGATGATCCTCCCCTCGTCGCCCTGTGAGAGAGCGACCACCGGTTGTATCTGGCACTTGGAAGGGTGTGTTTTATTAAGTATCCGGTTCTAGTTGTCATAAGGTCAAGGTACAACTCCAAGTCGTCATGTTACCGAAGATCATGGCTATTCAAATAGATTAACTTCCCTGCAGGGGTGCACCACATAACCCAACACACTCGATCCCATTTGGCCGGACACACTTTCCTGTGTCATGCCCGGCCTTGGAAGATCAACACGTCGCAGCACTACCTAGGCACAACAGAGAGGTTAGCACGCCGGTTTAAATCCTATGGCACAGGGGTCTGGGCCCATCGCCCATTGCACACATGCACGTTGCGTACGCAGCCGGTGAGCAGACCTAGCCTCCCTTATACAAGAGTAGGCGTTCCAGTCCAACCCGGCGCGCGCCGCTCAGTCGCTGACGTCACGAAGGCTTCGGCTGATACCACGACGTCGAGTGCCCATAACTGTCCCCGTGTAGATGGTTAGTGCATATAGACCAGTAGCCAGACTCAGATCAAATACCAAGATCTCGTTAAATGTGTTATTTTGAAATGACCGTGAAAGCCGACCAGGGCCAGGCCCACCTCTCTCCTAGGTGGTCTCAACCTGCCCTATCGCTTCGCCACAAAGATCCACTCAGAGGGCCGTCGGGACAAACGTCCTTTCGGACCCAATCCGTGAATCACTCGCGGGTACTCCTATGAACTGACCCGTCTTTAGTCACCACAAGTATCATATATTATGTATATGTATATACCCGTGAACAACTCCCGAGTGATCACGGCCCGATAGTATAGCATGGCAGACGGACAAGAATGTATGGCCACTGATGATAAACTAGCATCCTATACTAAGCATTAGGATTGCAGGTAAAGGTAACAACAGTAGTAGCAAGGACAGGCTATGCATCAGGATAGGATTAACAGAAAGCAGTAACATGCTACACTACTCTAATGCAAGCAGTATAGAGAGTTGATTAGGTGATATCTGGTGATCAAGGGGGGGGGCTTGCCTGGTTGCTCTGGCAAGTAAGGGTCGTCAACAACATAGTCGGACGAGGCACCAGTAGCAGCATCAGCCTCATAGTCTACAGGAGAGAAGAGGGGGAAGAAACAATGAATACAATGCAAACAGATGCATAACGATGCATGCCATGACAAGTAGCGGTGCTAGGGGTGCCCTAACGTGGTATGAGGTGACACCGGTGAAGGGGGGAAACATCCGGGAAAATATCCCCGGTGTTTTGCTTTTTCGTACAGAAGAATCGAAGGGGGAAAGTTGCACGTTCACAATGCTAGGGATGTGTGGCAGACGAACGGGTTGCGTATCTGAGTTCGTCTCGTTGTTCTGAGAAACTTTCATGTACAAAGTATTTTCATCGAGTTACGATTTATTTTATATTAAATTTCGAAGTTTTAAACATTTTCTAAAATTATTATTTTATTTAATTCGAATTCAAATAAATACTAAATGCTACGGGTACATAGAGAAGTGTACCCATGGGTGTAATGTGTGGCTGACAATGGGCCAGGGTAAAAGTCAACAGTGCACAGTCAGCAGTTGACTTAGTCTATGTTGACTAGTCAACATGGTCAAAGGGCCCGCATGTCATGGACTGGTGTTAAACTATTTTAACTAATTGGTTCTATTTAGAAGTGGGACCCATATGTCAGTGGGACATGTATTCAAATTATTTTAGTAAACAATTTACCTAGTGGGGGCCCATGTAATAGACTCAAAATGGGGTGGGTTTGTACTAGAGAGGGCTTAGTCCCTAATCTAATCAGGGCCGGTCTCCATGGCAATTGCCCAGCCGGTCACACACACACAAAACACCCATGGTGCTCTTGACCATGGTCAAGGCCATGGCCAGCAATAGCAGCTACAGCGAGAGCAGGTAGCAGAAGGAACCAGCGCAATAGCAAAGAGCAGCAACTGCGGGAAGAGTAGCAGCGGCAAAGAGCAACGGCAGCAGTGGCAGCAGAACAGCCAAACAACAGTGACATGTAGTAGAAAGCGGCAACAGTAGTAGCAGGTAGCAGCAAGCGCACGCACGCATAGGCGGCACAGCGGCGCGACCTGGGCGAGGCAGTGTGTGCAGGCGCGACAAGTGGCGACAAGGTGCGACCGAACATGGCTACACACGGTCAGAGCGCAGTAGGTCACGGGAGGCGCCGGAGCTCGATGGGAACGAGCACGCGGCGCCGCGGTGGAGGTCAGAGCATGGTGTTTATGGCGGGTCAGTTGCAGCTCGAGGGTGAGCAAAAGGAGCATCTAGGAAGTAGCTATAGGTCACTACAGGCACGACGGAAGACACTGGGAGGCTCAAAGAGCTCGGCAACGAGAGGCACGTCGTCCACTGCGACGGTGAGATTCGGCGCTTGCGGGGAGCGGTGATACATCATGGAATCGACGGGGAAATTAGGGGGAATCGCCAGGAGCTCACCGCGGGGCACAAGAAAGGCCGGTGGAAGGTTAGGAGCGGCAGACGGCGACGAATTTGACGAGGAGGTCCAGTGGCATCTGAGGAAGAAGATGAAGCGGGCGGCAGCATTGGAGTTCTACAGCGTCAATCTGGTGGTGTAGACAAAGTAGAGGAGTACGTCCGTCCTCCTGCACATCTTCTCAGACGACAGCGAGCGTGCTGGCCGCGGCTACGACGATGGCCATGGCGGGCAGCCGCTCGGGCACGAACAAAAACAATGATGGCGGCGCAAGAAGGTGAGATGAGGGGGGCTAGGGTTCGCATACGGGGTCGGGGAGGGCCTTATAGATGCCAGGGTGGGGCTGGATGTTCGGCACGTGGCCATCCATGGCCACGGACGATGGCGCGGCGTCCACCCAGCCTCTGATGAACAGAGAGGTTGGGGACGAGCTCCAGGTGTGCTGGGCCTTGCCTATTCACATCAAGGCCGATGCATAGTAGGTTAGTTTCTGTTTACTTTATTTTTATATATTTCTATTTTCATTTTAATTTTCAATAGTAAAATAGTGTTATAAAATATGAAACTTGTACCTTAATTACTATTGCAATTCAGGCCAGAGCAACAATTAGTTTGGTACAATAATAAAATAGGTTTGTATTTCTTTATTATTATTTAAAAGCATTTAATGATGGTTTTAGCCCCTGTTTTATTCATTTAAGGGCATTTATTCACTTTGTAAAAATATTGGTTCACCACTGTAATTATCTATGAATTATTTCTCACATTTTTCACATTTTAGTTTTGACATTTGAAAACCCTTATTGTTTGACTTTATTTTAAAGTTAAAATTTGAATCGGTAATAACCAACCTGGGACTAGCAACAGTAAAAATGAAAGGCATGTCACCATTAGCATGGTATTACTGTACGTAGCTTAATTATCCGGGCGTCACAATTCTCCTTCACTACAAGAAATCTCGTCCCGAGATTTAAGAGGTGGAGTAAGGGAAAAGGTTTGGTTACGGAATTCTAACGGGTCTTCTCAATCTTGGTTGTTCTTCTCGAAGAGGTCGATCCATTATGTTGATGTCTTCCTTCCTCTTCTTCAGGTCATCATGGTGAAGTCATCATTCCTCCTTCAGGATCTCCATCGTACTTACGGAAAGCTAAGGGGGAAAAACTCGGGAAGGACGGAGCTCAACATACGTTAGGTACCTAGGGGCTATCTCAGTGAACATGGCATAGATGCATCTCTCGAGTTGAAATTCAAGAAAGTTATCGATAGCAAGGTAAGGATGGGCAACAAGAAGCTCCAAGTAGGTAGGCAGCCGTCCGTTGCCTGTAACAGAGGGTGAAAGGGATTCAGAGCAATGGGAATAAGTATGGTGTCTGATACCAGAATTGATGGTCTCTCGGAAGGTGGCTCGTGAATTACTTACGAAGCCAAGCGTGAGAAATAACTTTGGAAATAGAGGGTGTATAGGAGAGTCAGGTTTCGATCCTATGGAACTATGGGTTATGGGCCCACCATGTGGGTTAAAAGTAGAAAGGTCGTTGACATCTTACATGGTCATGATAGAAAGACATGTCATAGGGTAGCCTGTCGGTTATGTTGGCAACAACGTTGGTACCAAGGGCGAGGGAGGAAGAGAACCATTTTCCCGCTTGTTGGACGAGGCGGACCAATAGGCAAAGTTCTCGTCCATCGGTGGCTACCGAAATGTCATCAACAATAGTAACAGGGTCATGCTAACAGAATTGTACACCAAGGTGTTTACATAAGTAGGAGAATATTTTTGCTTGGATCCTATAGATCACAAGAAAGGTTAAACCAAACAATGGAAAGGAAAATGTGATTATCAGATTAAACAAAACAATGGAAAGGAAAATGTGTTTAAACACATATTTCAGGGATATATCCTTCCCATGGGCAAATAGGGCATGATATCCATGACGGGATAAAATGTAGAAAACCCTTTAGGAAAGGGGGGGAGAACTTTCATGATATTACCCATACAACGGTGTTAGGATAATTGATGAAGAAAATGCAGCAAGGTGCTTCAAATGTTCCTTTTGAAGTTCGGAGTACCACATACATGTTTCGAGATAGCATTGACAAGATCTTCAAGCTAAGGTCAGACCTTGGATACACAAAGGATCCATCAGGAAAAACTTATAGAATAAGTCTCACAATTTCCTCATGGAAGCATGGATAACCTTGCTAAAAGGAAGTTATAACAATAGGGCCTTCGGCCAAGTGTGCTAGGCACGACATCACCTTACTGGGTCACATAATAACCATTGTTGTAACTCTTGGAAATATGTTCCAACCATCATATTTGACCGAGATTCATATTTGATTGGTGTTAGGATAACTCAGACTCAGGATGCCTGAGAAGAAAGGTGCAACACAAATTGTCGAGATGACATTGCAAGATTCTCGGGAAATGCACTATGGAAGTGAGCTCTGAAACAAGAGTTCATCAGTAAACCAAGGAGAGGATGAGGATGTGGCTGATAGGCTCAGCAACAAATCATCGAGATTTCCAAAGGATTGATTTCCACAATTATGTGAACAAGGAAATATCATTTGTCGGATCAAATGATATAATGATGTATGCTCGAGGGAAACATACACAACTAAACAATGATAGAAGGGTGCACCCAGGAATCTGGATTAGGTAGCACGATCAATGTTCGAATGATGATTCAATAAGAAATAGACTTAGAATGAAACTGTAGACCAATAAGTTCAAAGCAATAGGGTTGCTAGAAGTTTAGAATTTACACATCACAGACCATTTGTCGGTATTCCGGTTAGAAACAACACAGAGACCAAGAAATGAACGCAAAAGGCGAGAGATATTACTATATCAAGAGTTCTCAGGAGGTGGTAAAATTACCACGACATTCTTGACATAAAAGGTGATAATATTCCAAGGTAAAGAAGAACAAATACTGGATAGCAAGGACCTCAAGGTATAACACAAAACACGAATAAGTTTGTGTTGAACGGAAGGCAATAAAGTGGTCGGTGATAACACAAACCATTGAGGGGGGAGGATGGTATTACTCATCAAGAATTCGATATATACCTTGGAAGAGCTCGGGATGTTGATGATGACCACGACACATTTGTCGAGAGATTTCATGAAAATGTAATCGGTCGGTGATGACATCAAGTCAAATGATGAAGCAGCGAAAGTCAAATAATATTTGAAGAAGAACTCATAAGAAGTTATGCAGTTCCGTGATAATCTCGAGATACTAGAGGGGGTAATACTCGATGACAGATTAGAGTAGAGGTTGGACTGTGGTATTGCTCTACAGAAGACAAGCGCTTAAACTTGCACGCAAAATGGTATTTAAAGGAGAACATGGTCGGAACCACGATTGCAAAAGGCCAGATCCCAGATATAAGATGAACTTATACCAAAGGAATAATTAATTTAAGTGAAGCTTTAATGATAAGATCTACATCGTGTCCATGGGCATGAACACAAAGTTCAAGGTCGACTCCCACTTCTCCAATGCACAACCTTTCATTCACTTCTTACTTTCGAAGAAGTTGTAGTGTTGAAATTTTATCTGGCAAAATACCAGAAGTGTATGACTCATGAAAACTTTCGAGTTCACATTGTTTAGAGAAGGCATATGTTCAACCCATAGGGGCTTCTTAGAAACATATACCACAAGTTTCAAGAGTAAATATCACCAGCTCGAAAGTAGAGCAAGGTTGAGAAAGTAAATGATACAATTTACCAAAGGCATTATGTATCCGAGGGGAGGCTTACAAGGTTATTGAATATGAAGGACGCTGTCGGATAAAATCCATTAAAGGACCTGCCAGTCCATAACAGAGCTGATGTGACCATCGGCACACAACCAGAGGAAGTAACAATGCAAAGGTATTGGATTATGGAAAAAACTGACTAATCTAGAGCTCAAATGCAAAGGAATTATGATTTTCAAATCAAGGGATCAGAAGCAATGTTCTAATTAGGGATGGATAAGTTGAATAGACTTAGGGGTACAATCGACGGAATTGGATTTGTTGAGAACTAGCTCATGTTTAAAATGACGTCTGAGCTAGAAAGATAATTTAAAATGATCAACTGATGATTGCGTGCATTCGCACTCATGTTGAATCAAAGGGATCAAAACGACGGTGCCTAAGGATACTAATGAATATTGCAAGACATATGGAAAGCAAACATCGTGCAAGGAGACAAGTATTGCAAAGCAATAAGCTACTAAGGATTTTTGGAGGATCGAATAGTATTTCGATGACCATTGTGAAACACATGAACAACTGGGGGATGAGCAGATACTCGATAAGTGCGAGAATTATCCATAGGGGTATTCAGGTGACAAAGAACAACAAGGCAGTAAGCTCAAAGGATTATCGAAACAACGACGAGTATTTCAGGGTATCTTGTAATAACAAGACCAACTGAGAATAAAAGTAAGATCGATAGGTGTAAGTATTTATCCATAGGGAATTTTCCGTGGTAGGGAATTGCAAAAGCAACAGGCACACAGTCTCGAGAAAATATCGGAGAGTATTGTCAGAATCTTCTGTTGAAGCAGTCGATCATCCGTAATGAAAGGGTTCTCTGGCAGGAAGTGGTAACGAGAACCTAGAGTTAGATTTTAGCAAAAGCATTTATCCCGAATAGAAGAGAGATCAGAGTCCCAGAGTATAGATCGAGGAATAAAAGATCCTAATAACACCCGATGGCGATGTGGGCCCAGGGGACGCACAGCCAAGTTAGTAAAACAATTTTTATCGACTAGACTCAACTTCGGCCAAGGAGTGTGGAAGGGGGATTCCTACAGGCAGTCGACTCTGATACCAACTTGTGACGCCCCCGATTTGACCATACACTAATCATACATGCAAACGTGTACGATCAAGATCAGGGACTCACGGGAAGATATCACAACACAACTCTACAAATAAAATAAGTCATACAAGCATCATATTACAAGCCAGGGGCCTTGAGGGCTCGAATACAAGAGCTCGATCATAGACAAGTCAAGAAAAGCAACAATATCTGAGTACAGACATAAGTTAAACAAGTTTGCCTTAAGGAGGCTAGCACAAACTGGGATACAAATCGAAAGAGGCGCATGCCTCCTGCCTAGGATCCTCCTAAACTCCTCCTGGTCGTTGTCAGCGGGCTGCACGTAGTAGTAGGCACCTCCCGAGTAGTAGTAGTCATCATCAACGATGGCGTCTGGCTCCTGGACTCCAACGGCTGGTTGCAGCAATCGGATATAGGAAAGGGGAAAAGGGGGAGAAAAGCAACCGTGAGTACTCATCCAAAGTACTCGCAAGCAAGGAGCTGCACTACATATGTATGCATTGGTATCAAATGGAATAAGGGTATCATGTGTGGACTGAACTGCAGAATGCCGGAATAAGAGGGGGATAACTAGTCATGTCGAAGACTACGCTTCTGGTAACCTCCATCTTGCAGCAGGAGAAGAGAGTAGATGGTAAGTTCACCAAGTAGCATCGCATAGCATAATCCTAACCGATGATCCTCCCCTCGTCGCCCTGTGATAGAGCGACCACCGGTTGTATGTGGCACTTGGAAGGTGTGTTTTTATTAAGTATCCGGTTCTAGTTGTCATAAGGTCAAGGTACAACTCCAAGTCGTCCTATTACCGAAGATCACGACTATTCGAATAGATTAACTTCCCTGCAGGGGTGCACCACATAACCCAACATGCTCAATCCCATTTGGCCGGACACACTTTCCAGGGTCATGCCCGGCCTCGGAAGATCAACACGTCGCAGCCCTACCTAGGCACAATAGAGAGGTCAGCACGCCGGTCTAAATCCTATGTCGCAGGGGTCTGGGCCCATCGCCCATTGCACACCTGGACGTTGCGTACGCGGCCGGTGAGCAGACCTAGCCTCCCTTATACAAGAGTAGGCGTTCGAGTCCAACCCGACGCGCGCCGCTCAGTCGCTGACGTCACGAAGGCTTCGGCTGATACCACGACGTCGAGTGCCCATAACTGTCCTCGCGTAGATGGTTAGTGTGTATAGGCCAGTAGCCAGACTCAGATCAAATACCAAGATCTCGTTAAACGTGTTATTTTGAAATAACCACGAAAGCCGACCAGGGCCAGGCCCAGCTCTCTCCTAGGTGGTCTCAACCTGCCCTGTCGCTTCGCCACAAAGATCCACTCAGAGGGCCGTCGGGACAAACGTCCTTTCGGACCCAATCCGTGAATCACTCGCGGGTACTCCTACGAACTGACCCATCTTTAGTCACTACAAGCATCATATATTATGTATATGTATATACCCGTGAACAACTCCCGAGTGATCACGACCCGGTAGTATAGCATGGCAGACGGACAAGAATGTATGGCCACTGATGATAAACTAGCATCCTATACTAAGCGTTAGGATTGCAGGTAAAGGTAACAACAGTAGTAGCAAGGACAGGCTATGCATCAGGATAGGATTAACGGAAAGCAGTAACATGCTACACTACTCTAATGCAAGCAGTATAGAGAGTAGATTAAGCGATATCTGGTGATCAAGGGGGGGGGCTTGCCTGGTTGCTCTGGCAAGTAAGGGTCGTCAACAACATAGTCGGACGAGGCACCAGTAGCAGCATCAGCCTCATAGTCTACCGGAGAGAAGAGGGGGAAGAAACAATGAATACAATGGAAACAGATGCATAACGATGCATGACATGACAAGTAGCGGTGCTAGGGGTGCCCTAACGCGGTATGAGGTGACACCGGTGAAGGGGGGAAACATTCGGGAAAATATCCCCGGTGTTTTGCTTTTTCGTACAGAAGAATCGAAGGGGGAAAGTTGCGTGTTCACAATGCTAGGGATGTGTGGCAGACGAACGGGCTGCGTATCCGAGTTCGTCTCGTTGTTCTGAGCAACTTTCATGTACAAAGTATTTTCATCAAGTTACTATTTATTTTATATTAAATTTCGAAGTTTTAAACATTTTCTAAAATTATTATTTTATTTAATTCAAAATTCAAATAAATACTAAATGCTATGGGTACACAGATAAGTGTACCCATGGGTGTAATGTGTGGCTGACAATGGGCCAGGGTAAAAGTCAACAGTGCACAGTCAGCAGTTGACTTAGTCTATGTTGACTAGTCAACATGGTCAAAGGGCCCGCATGTCATGGACTGGTGTTAAACTATTTTAACTAATTGGTTCTATTTAGAAGTGGGACCCATATGTCAGTGGGACATGTGTTCAAATTATTTTAGTAAACAATTTACCTAGTGGGGGCCCATGTAATAGACTCAAAATGGGGTGGGTTAGTACTAGAGAGGGCTTAGTCCCTAATCTAATCAGGGCCGGTCTCCATGGCAATTGCCCAGCCGGTCACACACACACACACACAGAACACCCATGGTGTTCTTGACCATGGTCAAGGCCATGGCCAGCAATAGCAGCTACAGCGAGAACAGGTAGCAGCGGCAACCAGCGGCAATATCAAAGAGCAGCAACTGCGGCAAGAGTAGCAGCGGCAAAGAGCAAAGGCAGCAGCGGCACCAGAACAGCAAAACAACAGCGGCAGGTAGTAGGAAGCGGCAACAGCAGTAGCAGGTAGCAGCAAGCGCGCGCATGCATAGGCAGCACAGCGGTGCGACCTGGGCGAGGCAGTGTGTGCAGGCGCGGCGAGTGGCGACAAGGTGCGACCGAACATGGCTACACACAGTCAGAGCGCAGTAGGTCGCGGGAGGCACCGGAGCTCGACGGGAATGAGCACGCGGCGCCGCGGCGGCGGTCAGAGCATGGTGTTTATGGCAGGTCAGTTGCAGCTCGAGGATGAGCAAAAGGAGCATCTAGGAAGAAACTATAGGTCACTACAGGCACGACGGAAGACACTGGGAGGCTCAGAGAGCTCGGCAACGAGAGGCATGTCGTCCACGGCGAAGGCGAGATTCGACGCTTGCGGGGAGCGGTGATACATCATGGAATCGACGGGGAAATTAGGGGGAATCGCCGAGGAGCTCACCGCGGGGCACAAGAAAGGCCGGTGGAAGGTTAGGAGCGGCAGACGGCAACGAATTTGACGAGGAGGTCCGGCGGCGTCCGAGGAAGAAGATGAAGCGGGCGGCGGCGTTGGAGTTCTACAGCGTCAATCTGGTGGTGTAGACGAAGTAGAGGAGTACGTCCGTCCTCCTGCACATCTTCTCAGGCGACAGCGAGCGTGCTAGCCGTGGCTACGACGATGGCCATGGCGGGCATCCGCTCGGGCACGAACAAAAACGATGATGGCGGCGCAAGAGGGTGAGATGAGGGGGGCTAGGGTTCGCGTACGGGGTCGAGGAGGGCCTTATAAATGCCAGGGTGGGGCTGGATGTTCGTCACGTGGCTAACATTGGCCACGGACGATGGCGCGGCGTCCACCCAGCCTCTGATGAACAGAGAGGATGGGGACGAGCTCCAGGTGGGCTGGGCCTTGCCTGTTCACATCAAGGCCGGTGCATAGTAGGTTAGTTTCTGTTTACTTTCTTTTTATTTATTTCTATTTTCATTTTAATTTTCAATAGTAAAATAGTGTTATAAAATATGAAACTTGTACCTTAATTACTATTGCAATTCAGGCCAGAGCAACAATTAGTTTGGTACAATAATAAAATAGGTTTGTATTTTTTTATTACTATTTAAAAGCATTTAATAATGGTTTTTAGCCCCTGTTTTATTCATTTAAGGGCATTTATTCACTTTGTAAAAATATTCGTTGACCACTGTAATTATCTATGAATTATTTCTCACATTTTTCACATTTTAGTTTTGACATTTGAAAACCCTTATTGTTTGACTTTATTTTAAAGTTAAAATTTGAATCGGTAATAACCAACCTGGGACTAGCAACAGTAATAATGAAGACATGTCACCATTAGCATGATATTACTCTAGCTTAATTATCCGGGCGTCACAAGCAGGTAGAGGGTTGTAGGTTTGGTATGGTCTGCCCGGAGTAGAGAGTTAATGTTTCTGAAAGACTGTGTCTCGGTCATCCGTTTCTCAAACACCATGTAGTGCGAGAAATCCAACGGAGGCGATCGAGTCTGTAAGTGCATCTAGTGCCACCCCTAGTTGGTTTTGGAGTATTGACAACAAACCTAGTTGAGGGACTAATGTGTTTGTGAGAATTGCAGGATAACACGGGTAGAAGTCCCTCATTAATTCGGTTTTACTACCAGAGATGACCCCTAAAAATGTATGAAGACATTGAAGTCAAAGGTGGTATATGAAGATATTCACATTGAAGACTATGACAAGAGAAGACACGATATGAAGCCTATGGAGCTCGAAGACTTAGATCTTTTGTAGTTCTTTTTCTTTTGTGTTGAGTCATAGGAACCACCGTACTGTTAAGTGGGGTCCAAGAGAACCAGTCAGAATGACTGAAGTGATGCCTAAACCAAAAACCTATGTCTTCGAGTGAAGACTATGAGAGCGAATCTTGTCCAGAGTTGGACAAGTCAGCTTTGCTTGTAGCCCAAGTAAAGTTGCCGTGTGAGTTTGAAATCTGACCGTTGGAACATGTGTCAGTTCCTTAGTGACCCAGGGTCATTTCGGACAAATCAGGTCGGGTTGCCAAGTGGCTATAAATAGCCCACCCCCTACAACCATAAACGGTTGGCTGCTCAGATTGAAAGTACGGCTTTTGTCGTTTGAGAGCAACCCACCTCAAAGCCTTTGAGAGAGAATTCCTTGCGAGGATAAAGCCCTAACCACCAGAGCCAGAGAGAATTGGGCATCACTTAAGTCTTCTTGTCTGTGTGATCTGAAGACTTATTACACTTGAGGACTGTGCATCCTCCAGTCGGTTAGGCGTCGCGTTCTGAGCATCCAAGAGACATTGTGGATTGCCGGTGAACGAAGTCTGTGAAGGTTTGGGAGTCTACCTTGAAGACCTACCAGAGTGATTGGGCGAGGTCTATGTGACCTTAGATCAAGGAGAATACGGTGAGGACTGGGTGTCCTGAGCTGCGTGTTCAGGACTGGGTGTCCGGGACTGTGTGACCTAAGGTTTAAATACCTAGCCGCTCCAACCAGACGTATAGTTGTCACAGCAACTGGAACTAGTCCAACAAATCATTGTCTTCAACGAGTTACTGGTTTCATCTTCACTTCCCTTTACTTACTGTTACTCCTTGTGAAGTCGTTGTATGGTTGCACTATCATTTGTCTTCACTGAGTGACTGCGTGTTCTGTTTGGCTTCACAATATCTTCCTACCTGATCCTTACTACCTAGCTGCTATTAGTCTTTGTGCTTTCACTTCATTAAATACTTGACTATGGTTTGCCTAGTGTAGTCTACCTTCCGCTGCATGGTAATAGGTTTAATTTTATCGGTTGTCTTCAAAACTTCTATGTTCTGAAGACTTTCATAAAAATCGCCTATTCACCCCCCCTCTAGTCGATATAACGCACTTTCAATTGGTATCAGAGCAAGGTGCTCCCTTGTTCTGTGTGATTCGGTTTAACCACCTGGAGTTTTAGCTATGTCGACTGCAGGGATAATTAAAGTCTCCGCTGCGTGCCCCGTCTTCGATGGAACTGAATATCCCTACTATAAGAATAAGATGCGCATGCATCTTGAAGCCATTGACGTCGACCTATGGTATGTCGTTGAGAACGGCGTTCCCAAGGCTGGAGAAGGTGTCACTGCTGCTGATGTCAAGAAATTCGTTCAACTAGACTCTACTGCCAAGAATATCATCTGTGGTCATCTGACCAAAGGACAGTATGGCCGTGTGAGTGCTTTGAAGACATCCAAGCTGGTCTGGGACTGACTCTCCAAGGTCAATGAAGGCATCTCAACCCAGAGAGATCAGAGAATCAGTGTCCTTCACAACCTCCTCAACCGCTTCAAGCGAAATGACAATGAGAATGTCCAGCACACATTTGACCGACTCACTGACATCACAAATGAGCTTCAAGCCCTCGGCGCCACTGAGATTACCAAACACGAAGTCATCAAGACGCTGTTGAGATCACTTGATAGTTCGTTTGACATCCTGGCCCTGATGATTCAAGAACGTCCTGATTTCAAGACACTCGTTCCGTCTGACATACTTGAGAGGCTCAACACACATGAGTTTCAGCTTTCGGAGAAAAGAGATATCTACGGTCCAAACTATGGGCGAACTCGTGCCTTGAAGGCAAAAGCTGTCTCCTCATCTGAAGAAGAATCTGACAGCAGTTCTGATGATCCTGAAGACATTGGAAGGGAACTTGCTATGCTTGTCAAGAAGTTCCAAAATTTCACCAAGAAGAAAGGCTTCAGAAAGTCTTCCCGATCAAGTTCAAAGAATGATGAAGCTCCTACTCATGACTACAAGAAGAAAACATGTCACAAGTGCAAGAAACTTGGCCACTTCTTCTCTGAGTGTCCACAGTGGGACAATGAGAACAAAAAGAAGAAGAAGAGCAAGGAATATGACTCTGACGACAAGAAGAAGAAGAAGAAATACTCAAAGTCTTCTTCCAAGTCTTCCTCAAAGTCTTCATCACACAAGAAGAGCTCATCTGGCAAGGCACATGCGTTTGTTGGCAAGGAAATGGATTCAGAGGAGGAGTCTGCTTCTGAGGAGGCGGAGGTGGAGTCTGAGGAGGAATCCGACTCAGGCGTTGCAAGTCTGGCTACAGCATACGTTGCCAAGTCCATCTTCAACACTGAAGACAATGACTTCATCACCGACACTGATGCAAATGACAAGGACTACTCCGCTTCTACCTACTGCTTCATGGCACGCGGTGCCAAGGTAAACACACGCACTACTCACTATCAAACATCTAGTGACGATGACTCTGATTGTGGTTCAAAACCTAGCTACAAAACACTTGCTAAAATTGCAACTGAACAACAGAAAGCTATGGAACATATTCAAAAACTGTTAGACAGAAGCGATGATCTGTTAGGTGCTGAAATGACTCGATCTGAATCCTTAATTGAAGACATAAGAAATCTTCATGTTAAGTATCAGGAACTTGAAAGTCGTCATGAAACTCTCTCAACAACTCATGAACATCTTTCCTATGATTATCTTCAAAGGAAGCAAGATCTTGAGAAATTGAGAGCGGTTCATGAAGATCTTCAAACGGAAAACGAGTCACTTCGCGCCAAACAGATCAGTCCCGCTCAGGAAGTATTTGAACCACCATGTCTTAAATGCATTGAGCGTGATAATGCTACTTCTGTTGCTGAATGTTCTACTGCTACTGCTGTTGCAATATCTTCAACTGTTGATGTGGTAACTAACCCCTCTGCTGAGGATACCACCGCTATTGCTGATGAGAATGCTAGGTTGAAGACATTGCTTGAAACAGGGATGTACAAAAGTCTTAAAGGGCATCAGACGCTATGTGATGTCCTGAAAAAGCAGATTCTGAACCGAAACCCTAGGAAAGAGGGTGTAGGGTTCATAAGGAAAATGAATGCAGATGGCTCTTACTGGAAACCTGAGCAGTACCCCAAAACCATGTGGGTTGCTGCAAAGGAACCTTCAGCAGATCCATCCAATCTATCTGGCTTCACTTGTGCTAACCCCATTATCATTGATGAATCCTTTGATGCAAACTATATACTGTTTAAGAATCAGAATGGTGAAGTGTTTGCCAGGTACATTGGTACTAACTGCAGGAATGGACCGCCTATGAAGAAGATCTGGGATCTGAAAAGGTGTCTGGAGAGTCTTCCTGTGAATGTCATCATGACACCTCACGTGAAGAAGACAAACCTCAGACCAAAGGCTTCATACGGTCCAAAGGCTTCATACAGACAGAGGACTCACCTGAGTCGCACTAAGCAAATGTTTTGCAGGGAAACCATACTCAGGCATATGAATATGAGAGCGGTTCATCAAACCGCCATGTTCATAAGACCAAGAACTATTCTGCTTATTCTTATGTGTACTATTGTCCGCCTGCAAGACTGTTTGCTAAGGCTTCAAAGCCAAAATTCTCAGATGCTGCACTTAGACTTATTGCTTCTAAGCTGCCCTTGATGTGGGTGGCTAAGAAAGCTTAACTCTCTTTTGCAGGGAAAGGTCTCCAGCAGAAAACCAAAATCGTCTGACGCTATTGCTGGGGACCTTAAACATCTTGTAGGGCGCCAGATCAAATGCCCAAATGGTCTTACTATGTACTTCATACCTGAATCTCTTGCTACTCTCCCTATTAGTCCTAACCTGGATCTAAGCTTTCATAACCCACTGGTTCGTCAAATGCTTTTGCTTCACAATGCTCTTGGTGAAGCCTATCCCCCTAACTGCACTATAGGGTACGACACCAGCGTCTTTAGAATGGATTATTGACAGTGGGTGTACAAATCACATGACTGGCAAAAGAAGTCTTCTTATGGACTCAACCTTACGTCCATCCGACAAGAGCCACATCACATTTGCTGACACTGGTAAAAGTAAGGTATTGGGTCTAGGTAGAGTTGCAATCTCAAGGGATCAACACATGGATAAAGTCATGCTTGTTGAATCCCTTGGCTTCAACTTAATGTCTGTCTCAATGCTTTGCGATTTGAACATGATCGTAATATTTGGAAAATATCATTGCCTTGTACTAATGGAATCTGACAAGTCTCTAGTGTTTGAAGGGTATCGAAAAGATGATTTGTACGTGGTAGATTTCTCAGCAGGGCCACAACTTGCAGTATGTCTTCTAGCAAAGGCTTCAGAATGCTGGCTCTGGCATCGGAGGCTTGGACATGCTGGCATGAGGAACCTCCACACCCTTGCGAAGAAGAAGCATGTCATAGGCATCGAGGGCGTCAAGTTCAAGAAAGACCACTTATGCGGTGCTTGTGAAGCAGGGAAGATGACGAGGGCCAAACATCCCTCGAAGACAATCATGACTACTACTCGACCCTTCGAACTGCTTCACATGGATCTTTTTGGTCCCACTCATTACTAAACTCTAACTACTACTGCTTGCCTCTATGGCTTCGTTATTGTTGATGATTATTCTAGATATACTTGAGTGCACATAATCCTTTACAAGACTGAAGTGCAGGATGTCTTCAGACGCTTCGCCAATCGAGCTATGAACAATTTTGGCGCCAAGATAAAGCACATCAGAAGTGACAATGGCACTGAATTCAAGAACACTGGCCTTGATACATATCTTGATACCTTGGGCATCACACATGAATTCTTAGCCCCGTACACGCCACAGCAGAATGGCATTGTCGAACGCAAGAACAGAACACTAATTGAGATGGCCAGAATGATGCTAGATGAATACAAGACCCCAAGAAAATTCTGGCCCGAAGCCATTGATACTACATGCCATACAATCAATCGTGTTTATCTTCACAAGCTACTGAACAAGACATCTTATGAGCTCCTTACTGGCAAGAAGCCAAATGTTAGTTACTTCAGAGTACTTGGCACAAGGTGCTGGATCAAGGACCCACATCACACCTCAAAATTTGCACCAAAAGCACATGAGGGTTTTATGCTTGGATATGGAAAGGATTCGCACTCCTACAGAGTCTTCAATCTCTTTCATTACAAAGTGGTTGAAAAAGTGGATGTGCGGTTCGATGAGACCAACGGTTCACAAAGAGAGCAGCTGCCAAATGTGCTAGATGAAGTTCCATCCAGTGAATTAATCAAGCTAATGGGAACTTGAGAAATTATACCTTCTGAAGCTCATCCTGAAGAAGAACTTATCATTTTAGCACCTAATCAACATGAAGACAATGCTCAGCCTGAAGACATTCCTTCCAACAACGACAATGAACAGTAAGAGCAAAGTCTTCGCCCTGTACATCCTCGCGTTGCCAATGAAGTGCAGATTGAAAGAATAATTGATAGCATCAATGCACCTGGTCCACTCACTCATTCAAGGGCAACTCAGCTAGCAAATTTCTGTGGGCACTTCACATTCGTCTCAATAACAGAACCCAAGAAAGTTGAAGAAGCTTTCATGGAACCTGAATGGATTCAAGCTATGCAAGAAGAGCTTCAACAATTTGAGCTGAATAACGTATGGGAACTGGTTAAGTGTCCTGATCCACGGAAGCACAATATAATAGGCACCAAATGGATATACCACAACAAGCAAGATGAGCATGGTCAAGTTGTCAGAAACAAAGCTCGTCTCGTTGCTCAAGGATATACTCAAGTGGAAGGCATTAACTTCGATGAAACATTTGCTCCTGTGGCTAGACTTGAAGCCATACGCATACTGCTGGCCTATGCAAATCATCATAACATACTTCTATATCAAATGGATGTGAAGAGTGCCTTTCTCAATGGCAAGATTGAAGAAGAAGTGTATGTTGCACAACCGCCTGGCTTTGAAAATCCAAAACATCCTGACATGGTATACAAGCTCAACAAGGCACTGTATGGCCTCAAACAAGCCCCTCGGGCCTGGTATGACACACTCAAATACTTCCTGAAGAGCAAAGGCTTCATACCTGGTTCCCTAGATCCCACTCTTTTCATGAAGACATATGATGGTGAACTGTTTGTGTGCCAAATATATGTGGATGACATTATCTTCGACTGCACCAATCAGAAGTACAGTGAAGAGTTTGGATATATGATGCAAGAGCAATATCAGATGTCCATGATGGGGGAGCTGAAGTTCTTCCTTGGTCTTCAAATACGACAACAACGCAATGGCATCTTCATATCTCAAGAGAAGTATCTCAAAGATTGCCTGAAGAAGTTCGGTATGCAAGACTGCAAAGGCTTCACAACACCAATGCCAGCCAAACATCATCTGGGTCCTGACGACAATGGTAAAGAGTTCGATCAAAAGGTATACCGCTCCATGATTGGTTCTTTACTTTATCTATGTGCATCTAGGCCAGATATTATGCTTAGTGTTTGCATGTGTGCTCGATTTCAAGAGGCACCAAAGGAGTCGCATCACTTAGCTGTGAAGCGAATTCTTCGATATTTGGATCACACCCCAACTCTAGGATTATGGTATCCAAAGGGCTCAGAGTTTGATCTGGTTGGATTCTCGGATGCTGATTATGCTGGTGACAAAGTTGATCGCAAGTCTACATCAGGCACATGTCACTTTCTGGGATGATCACTTGTATGTTGGTCTTCAAAGAAGCAGAACTTTGTATCTCTCTCCACTGCTGAATCTGAATACATTGCGGCTGGATCTTGCTGCGCTCAGCTTCTGTGGATGAAGCAAAAACTCAAGGACTATGGCATTCATCTGAAGCAAGTGCCACTTTACTGCGACAACGAAAGCGCCATCAAGATTGCCAACAACCCAGTTCAGCACTTGAAGACAAAGCACATTGAAATTCGTCATCACTTTCTCGGAGATCATGTTGTGAAGGAAGACATTGATATCATACATGTCAACACTGAAGAGCAATTGGCAGATATCTTCACCAAGCCCTTGGATGAGAAGAGGTTTTGCAAGTTACGGTGTGAGCTAAATATCCTGGAATCCTTAAATGTCCTGTGATCAGGCACACATCCTAACCCTTATGCATATTGATGACTTAGATGTGCAACACACGAAGTAAAGTATATCTTCAATCAATGAAGACATACATTCTAAGTGTGAATACATTAATGTGGAATTTGACTTCGGAGCGCCACGATAATTGTGCGCCGTGTCTGGGTCTAATACTTCCTATACGGTGGGTAACGCCACCACCAAACATTCTATTTTGAAGTGTTTCACTCATGGCGTTACCTTGCAATGTCTTCACATTTGGTTTGGCTTCGATCTCAACATATTTTCATGATTATCATCACTATGTTGATTATATATATATATATATATATATATATATATATATATATATATATATATATATATATACACTAGTGTTTTGTCCTCTACAGCATTCACTTATAGCTATGTCTTCGTGTTGAATCTTTTGAACTAAGTGAATGTGATCGGACCCTAACCTCTCTATGCTTTATATCTCAAACTCTATCTCTCCAAGTCATATGCATTCTATTGAAACTGTCGAATGTCTTCTCTGCGTCCTTGTCAGCAGAAGATACAGAGACAACCATTAAGTCCGTTTTCAATGCTCATTCCTCCACATGAAATCCGGAGAAGTAGGAACGACCACCCGACAATCCAGGCATGCATGGGACGTGGAACAAACCCCAAAATTCCGCATAATGGCCACGTGTTCCTCAGATGCGAATCGCCAGGGGCACCTGAGTAATAACACAGTGTCGCCCCTGTACCTATAAATACACACTCACAGCGGTCATTATCTTTTCTTCCACCCTCGCATGAACCCTAGCGCCACCACTAGCCCTTGACGACGCCGGCGACAAAGCGCTTCGCTGCCACAACCTCTCCGACGCCGTGTTCACGCCGACCGCGGACATCGTCCTCTCCGCCATCGCCGTAGGTGTCCTCCGTCGCCAAGTTAGGGCACGGAAGATCGAACTGCTCGGCCTCATCTTACACTCCGTCTAGCAGTTCTTAGTGTGGTAAATAAAACTTCCTCTTTTTACAGCACCATTGATCCTATGGTTTGTCACTTTCTACCACAAGCAGCTTCTGTTCACACAAGCTAGATCTCTCTCATACCGCATCTCATAACATGCCTAGTATATTCACTTGTGCTTCACAAAGTAGTTAGATTCCTCACTTGTACTGATCTGTGGATTCATACAAATCTGGAACCAACTTCTTATCTATGAGTGAATGTCTTCGCACGATGAGGTCAATGTCTTCTAAACTGATTTATCTTCAAACTCTTCTGAGAATGCATATGACCTCTTCCCCTTCCCTCACACCTTAATGCTGTCACAGGTACTTGTCTGTGGGAGAATCCTTTGGTTCTCATAGTCTGCATTCATTTGCAGAATTCTTACAGCATCACATAAATTCTCCCGAAGCCAGTTCCTGTTGGTCCAGCAAACGAAAACCTTTGAAGCCTTTGAACGTCTTGAAGCCTTTCAAGTTAAAGTTTATGGCTTCAGAGAAAGCAGCAAGGAAGGGTGGCAGAAAGCGTCATGGTGAGACCTCCAGAGATTTGCCAGATGAACTCTCAGAAATGTACAAGACAGATCCTGAAGAGGATTACAGTCAGCGCAAGACCCGAATCCAATGGATTCGAAGATATTGGGCAGAACAGTGGTTCAAATACAGATTTGTGACCCAGGAGTATGCTGAGAAAAATGCCATCAAGAGACCGTGGGGAGACATCCTATTCAAGAATCTTCTACCCAGGTCCAGGGATGAAGCCATTGCTCAAGGCTTCTATCCATGCATGGTCCGTGGACCACAGCCTGCTGATGCACACTTGTCATCACTGCTATGGTGTCGTGACGACAATCTGTTCAAGCGCAACTTCCAGTTTGCTTAGAACTCAGCGAAGCAGAACAAGAAGACTTTTGGGTTAGACTTCAACCCTGGTCTCTCATCTCCAAGGGCAGATGGCACACGACATGCAGAACCCAATGTCATCGGTCCTTTCGCCAACCTTGAAGGCCTCATCACCTACATCTTGGTTCAAGGGACTGCAGTGAATGAGCCTGCAGCTGACACTGAGTCTGATGACGCGCCTGCAGTGCCGAAGCCAAAGCAGTTGAAGAAGCCAAAAGCTTCAAAGCCGGCCCCTTCACCAAAAATCTCAAGGGCAAAGCCATTGGCAACTGCACCTCCTGAAGACAGTGTGCAGTCTGAAGACTTATCATGTGTCTCCAAGCCCCAGAAGGCCAAGATGCCTCTGTCTCACACTGGCAAAGAGCTAACAGCTGCTGCCATTCTGCGCAATGACGACATTGACCTGTCAAGTGATGAAGATCTTGCAGATGATGCTCTTGAGCAACTCATCAAGAGCAAAGAAGAAGCAGAAATCTTCAATGATCTACCTCTCTTTGATGTCACCATCATCCACAACTTCATTGACGAGTGGTTTGACACGCCAAACATCAGCTTTGAAGATCTGCAGCTACCCATTGGCCTCAGTGTCGCCTTCCAAGGCGCCATTGCTTCAGAACTTGCTATTGCCCAGCGCATTGTTGAACTAAAGTAGAAGATTGACTATGAAATGGCTCAGTTCAAGAAGCATATGGCCAAGCTCAGCGTGCAAGAAGTGAAGAACTTCAAGACAATGATGCACGAGCTCAAGGAAGCCTTTGTGAAGAAGCATGCAGAAGCTCAGGGTTCGCATGAGCGCATGAAGATTCTGGCCGACAGATGTGTGCAAGCCTATAATGAGGCTGAGAAGCGCAAGGCACTTGGGCGTCCTGGCATCGACCCCAGGATGGCCACAAAGAAGAAGAAGCCTGCTACGGCTGAATCTGATGCACTAAGGCAAGAAGCAGTTTCGATTGTCTTCCCAACTAGACTGACTGGCTCGAAAAGCCGGTCAACAGCTTCAGAGCTCAAGAAGACAAGGACTACTGAGGCTGAAGCCAGGAAGAGGAAACACTCTGAAGCCTCTCCTACTGCCCCCTCCAAGAAGAAGAAGAAGACCAAGAAAGCTTGGGCTGCTTCCACAGAGCCCTTGATAGTTGAACCCATTTCTATGGTCTATCCTGAAGCTGAATGACAACTGACAATTCATGAGCCTGCTTCCACAGAGGCTCATGAAGCTGAAGACATTCCAGCAGCTGATCCCATCGCTGCTGAAGACATTGGTCAACATGACAATGTAAAAGATGGTGCAGTCCTTCCTCAGCATGAAAACAGCGAACTCATCAGCATTGGTCGTCCACTGACGCCAATTGCACAGGATGCTTCATGGGCGGATCGCCCACAAGAGGAAGAAGACTATGAGGTCCAGCCCACTCCAACTCCATAGGCGTCGTATGCGTTCCGCAGGCTTCGCAAAGGTCCAAGGCCTCAAGTCTCTGCTGAAGACATTCCGGCTGCATCAACCGCAGAAGAAGGAGTCCCACAAGATCCCACTCCCCTGTCCCACCAAGAAGCAATTCTCGAGGAGAATGTGCTTGTGACGGACCCTCCAGCTAGTCAAGTGGAGGATGAAAATTGTGAGGCTGCCACAACCACCAATGAAGCTAATGTGGAGCCCTCCCCAGCAAAAGCTTCAGAAGACAGCGAAGCCACTGATCCCGCCACTTCTGTTCCTGAGTCTGCTGCCGGTCCCCAGTTCAACTATCATGTTGAGCACAGGCCTCAGGTCCAGAAGCCAATCCCAAGACTGCCAAGGTTTCCAGGTCCTGCATCAGCACCTGGCTCCTTCAACATCAATGGCTTCAGGGCAGACAACACGTTCTTCAATAGCTCCAGGAACCCCTACTCAAAGGAAAGGATATCATCTGATCGGTTCTGGAGCTATCCTCAGCGAAGCTATTACTCTTGCATTCTTTACAACCAAGGTCGCATCTTCCCACACAAGCGCCTTGACGTTGAAGCTATAGCTGGTCTGCCCTGTCTGGAAGAAGCTTTAGATTGCTTCAAGGAAGTTTGACTGCTGCCGTTCATTACTGACGAAGAGCATTGGAATGAAGAGCTGCTGCTTCAATTCTATGCCACACTTCACATCAGAGGGTACAGCAGAGATTCGAAGACTTGGGTCCTGGAGTGGATGACTGGCAACATTCATCACAAAGCCAATGCATTTGACATCATTGAGCTCACTGGCTTGCCCACTCCTGGCGATCTCTTCGAGCAAGGCTGTCAGCTACATGCTGAAGCTATTGAGAGCATCTTTCAGCGGCCAGAACCTGATATGAGTCAGATGCTTAGCATGATGAAGCCATTGCCCCATGATGCTGCTTATCCCACAGAGTTCTTCGTTGAAGACCTTGAGTACCTGCCAAGAACCATCTATCACATCATCATGCGAACTCTCTGGCCTATCAAAGGGCACTCTCCAAATGCCAAGCTTCAGGGTGCAATGAAGACTTTGGTCTTCTATATACTTCATGGCAAATGCTTCAATGCACAGGACTTCTTCATACGCCAACTTGCTGCATCAGGCATTGATCTGTTTGGTTTGAAGTTCTACGCCCCTTGGGTCATGCGGCTGATCAAGCTACACTCCGCCATCTCGTATCAGCCCTAAGCCCGCAACCATCGGATCTTCTTGCCTGACGTGGACATGTCTACTGAAGCCATATATTTCGAGCCTGCCAAGCAACCTCTAAGTCTTCAGAATGCAGAACATCAAAGTTTTACTCGGAACATTGAAGGAGTTGAAGCAGTTTCTCGGGTGTATCCTTTGGCTCGCACTACACATGCACCACACCCTGCTTCCACTGAAGCCACTGACAGTGCCACTGCTCCAAGACCCAAGAAGTGCACTCGTGTTCTCAACGACCGAGAGCTTCTTGTGGCTCTACATCAGAAACAGGATAGGCATCATGACTGGCTGAAGCGTCAGATGAAAAGCCTCTTGGTGGATGTTAATCGCACTTGAAATCTTGCCACCAAGAATGCTTTCGTTTCCCATGAAACCTGTCGCCGCACATGGAAAGGGCTCACGATGATGTGTTCTGAAGCTGATCTACAAGAGGATGGCTTCACTGAGAGATTCAAGTTTGACTCCACACCTCCTCGAAGGGCTATGCTGCTAGGAACTCCATCCCTTGAAGACTCTGAGTTCTCTTCCTCTGCTGCCACATTGACTGCCAGAATTATTGAGGAAGAAGACGATGCTACTTCATCGCCACCTCCTTCAGCACCTCCAAGCTCTTCTGCACCGCCAAACAACACCAACAACCCTGCTACTTCACCTACTCCTCATGGGAACGAGTAGAGGCTCTATGTCTTCAAACCTTTTTGTTCATTACTGACAAAAGGGGGAGAAGCATATGAGATTGATAGTCTTCAAGCGGGTCCATATGGACGGTGCTCTATATTTTTCTTCGTGCTTACAACTCTCGTTTTTGCTACATTTGGTTCTTATGAGTTGTAACACTTAAACTAGATGGTCGTCTGCTACTTATTTGCCACCTTGTTTTGCGAAGATAAATTCCGCATGTGCGACGATAAATTCCACACTTAGCTCATTCTGCAGACGTCCATTTTCCATTATGCATGTCATTATCTTCATATACTTTCACATGCATAGTGGATTGTCATCATAAGTTGAAGTGGATCTCCACAAGTACAACCTCCCATGTGCATTTGCATTCCAAAAGCAAATTAACTCATATGCACATCTTCAAGGGGAGCCCTTGCAACTTATGAAGACAATTCCTTATTCTTTACAATTTCACAGATTATATTCCCCGTTGAAAACTTCAACTAGTTTGTCATCAATCACCAAAAAGGGGGAGATTGTAAGTGCATCTAGTGCCACCCCTAGTTGGTTTTGGAGTATTGATGACAAACCTAGTTGAGGGACTAATGTGTTTGTGAGAATTGCAGGATAACACAGGTAGAAGTCCCTCATTGATTCGGTTTTACTACCAGAGATGACCCCTAAAAATGTATGAAGACATTGAAGTCAAAGGCGGTATATGAAGATATTCACATTGAAGACTATGACAAGAGAAGACACGATATGAAGCCTATGGAGCTCGAAGACTTAGATCTTTCGTAGTTCTTTTTCTTTTTTGTTGAGTCATAGGAACCACCATACTGTTAAGTGGGGTCCAAGAGAACCAGTCAGAATGACTGAAGTGATGCCTAAACCAAAAACCTATGTCTTCGAGTGAAGACTATGAGAGCGAATCTTGTCCAAAGTCGGACAAGTCAGCTTTGCTTGTAGCACAAGTAAAGTTGTCGTGTGAGTTTGAAATCTGACCATTGGAACACGTGTCAGTTCCTTAGTGACCTAGGGTCATTTCGGACAAATCAGGTCGGGTTGCCAAGTGGCTATAAATAGCCCACCCCCTACAACCATAAACGGTTGGCTGCTCAGATTGAAAGTACGGCTTTTGTCGTTTGAGAGCAACCCACCTCAAAGCCTTTGAGAGAGAATTCCTTGCGAGGATAAAGCCCTAACCACCAGAGCCAGAGAGAATTGGGCATCACTTAAGTCTTCTTGTCTGTGTGATCTGAAGACTTATTACACTTGAGGACTGTGCATCCTCCAGTCGATTAGGCATCGCGTTCTGAGCATCCAAGAGACATTGTGGATTTCCGGTGAACGAAGTCTATGAAGGTTTGGGAGTCTACCTTGAAGACTTACCAGAGTGATTGGGCGAGGTCTATGTGACCTTAGCTCAAGGAGAATACGGTGAGGACTGGGTGTCCTGAGCTGCGTGTTCAGGACTGGGTGTCCGGGACTGTGTGACCTAAGGTTTAAATACCTAGCCGCTCCAACCAGACGTACAGTTGTCACAGCAACTGGAACTGGTCCAACAAATCATTGTCTTCAACGAGTCACTGGTTTCATCTTCACTTCCCTTTACTTACTGTTACTCCTTGTGAAGTCATTGTATGTTTGCACTATCATTTGTCTTCACTGAGTGACTGCGTGTTCTGTTTGGCTTCACAATATCTTCCTACCTGATCCTTACTACCTAGCTGCTATTAGTCTTTGTGCTTTCACTTAATTGAATACTTGACTATGGTTTGCCTAGTGTAGTCTACCTTCCGCTGCATGGTAATAGGTTTAATTTTATCGGTTGTCTTCAATACTTCTATGTTCTGAAGACTTTCATAAAAATCGCCTATTTAACCCCCCTCTAGTCGATATAACGCACTTTCAGAGTCTTGTGGGGAAAAGTGCGCAAACCTCTGCAGAGTGTATAAACTAATCATGGTTAGCCGTGTCCCCGGTTATGGACAATCTTGAGTATCTGGTTCTTGGATTATCATATTGATCTCATCACATTACTTAAATAATTTCTTGGGTTATTGATGTTAATTTGGGATTGAGTTGGAGGAACCTTCTCAATATTTTCAACCAACTTTGAAGTTAAATAAAATATATTCCTTTGCAGTAGGGAAAAATTGGCTTTTCGCAAAAACATTATAACCATAGATCTTTCCCACCAGCCAAATATGCATGTAGTGATAGCCATTATTCATCATTATCCTCTGGGTGAATTTGCCAGTACATTCAATGTACTGACCCTTTGTGGCTGCAACGTCTCATGTTGCAGGAATCTTACGACGAGTAAGTGATACGTTAGGGTTACGATTTCTACACTCAACTTTGCCGTTGGTGTTGATGGGAATCCACAACCTTTGTTACTTCCGCTATTTGGATTGAGGTAATAGTATTTACGTTACTTTTACATGTGATTTACCTCTGTTATAAATCCTCGAGTACTGTGTGTGTCAGCATACCGATCCAGGGATGACACGTAAGCACAGAGACTTGACCGTCTGAGGTCGGGTCACTACAAGATGGTATCAGAGCACATGTTGACTGTAGGACATGACCCTAGAAACTGGCAAGCCCATAGCAAAGATTTTTCTCTACAACTTTCCCTTTCAAAAAGATCTTTTACCTCTATTCTCTTCTGAGCTTATTCAAATATTCCCTTTAGTGAGACCATACCCCTTTCCCCTTTTGACCACACGAAGTTTCGGCTGATGAGACCACTTCAAGAAGTACAAGATATCGGACAACTGAGACCATTCGGAATGAAGAGGATTTTACCATACATTATAATAATGGAAACTGCAACGGTTGAAGACTCCAAAGACTAGTAGAATTTGAAGGCCTTGTACAATTTCTAGATTTGTATGACCTAGGATGGCACCCCTTATGGAACTTGGCAGACTATGGAAGCTGTCAATACCCGAGATCAAGATGTATTGGAGAAAGACAGGAACATGGAGAGCTGAGAACTCAAAGTTTTGTCAAGAAAGCCCTAAGGCAGGAGATATCAACTATAGAAGATAGCTCATGGCAATGACAAGGGCAGAAACGCAGTTATACATGATGTTATCGCCCGCTTATGCTATTGTCACCGTGCTGAGTTAAGCATGCATATGCATGGAAGGATTGGATGGTAGAAGGCTGATGGAGCATCTATCAGCAAGAGGTGAAGTTTTAACCTTAGCTAGTGTATCACCAGGATCTGGAGTGTTACATCAAGAAGTTAAGATGGACCTTTAGGAAGCTATATTTTCCAAGGAGCATTTCGTGGAGAACTCAGGATCCAGAAGCTGAAAGTAGCCAAGCTGGAGGAGCAAAACTTTGAGATATAGGAGATCCGTCAGGAACTGAAGGATAGTAGGACCGTTGTTCATGCCAAGGATGTTGAAACCCAGAAGTTTGGAATGCAACTCCATAAATATTAAAGGACGTCACGAGAGACTTCGCGTCAACAGAGATGATGTGGCAAAAGAACTTGAGAAGGACAAGCACGATCGGAAGAAGCCATCGAAGACATGAACAAGACTTGAAGAGTTTCACAATTTTGAAGATTTATTGACCTTTAGAAGACCAAACCCCTGTTATATACCTACGTTAGATGTGACGTTTGTGAGCTGTCATTTGTTTGATGTTTTTCCGACAGCCACAGATAAAATCTGTCTTTTCAAAACCATTGTTTGTATTGTGCATCCCTCTCCCTCTCTCTCATCTCACCCCAAAACCCTTGGACCCAATAGAGGATGAATGGAGATGAGCTTGTATTTTCTAGACCGATGAGTCAATTGGAGACAGACCGATGGATTCAGAACATGGAGGATCACATGGAGAATAACCCTATAGTTGGAAATGATATGACCCATCATGCTCTTCAGTGCTTTGAAAGAGGTGCTGCTACTTGGTGGAGGATATACCAAACCATGAATGGATGGCAAGGAGTAACCACTTGGAGAGAATTAAAGTTGACTCTGCAAAGATCTCACCTTGTGTCCTAGAAGTTGAAGCCTTATGGAAAGGATATGAGGAAACCTTGTGCATGCAAGATTTGTGGAGAAATATGACACACCCATAAAGAACACAAGGATGAATGCCCTAATTGTGAAGGAAGTCACCCAGTTGAAGAATGCCCAACTAGGCAGATTACTTGTTTCTTGTGTGAAGGGACTACCCACTATCCTACTCAGTGTCACATTTACCCCATGGTACGAAGAACCGTACAACAGAAGAAAGAAGTAAAGAAATGAGCCCTTATGGAAATTTTAGAAGAACCCGTGATGAAGGAAGATGTGGAGGACACACCTAAAGAGGACCCGAGTAAACCCTGCACTAAGTCTTGCTATTCATGTGGAGAAGAAGGACACATCTCCCAAAATTGTATGAATGGGGATCTAGTAGAATTCCCGATGGAGGAAGTAGAGTATGACCCACGAGAAATAGAATCCATGATTGGAATGGAAAAGTCCAGGAAGAGAAGTAGATTGGATACCAGGAAGGACCTGAGTCATATCACCTATTACAGGTGCAAGGAGTCAGGGCACTACCTCAGTAGTTGCCCAAAAAGGAAACCTCGAGACTTGTCAGAAGTAATATGTTTTCGTAGTAATAGAGCAGGGCACTTTGCCAGAGGATGCCCCAAGGAGAAGGAGACTTGTGCTAGATAGTGAGTTTGCAACAAAAGAAATGGAGCAGTAGAAGTGAGAACATTTTCTTTTATATCGAGGTGTTGAGTTGAGACATGTAATGGAAAAGCGAGAGATTGTAATCAATTGAGAGTGAATAAAGTTAGATATGGATTTTATGAGTTGTTACTCTATGAAGAAAGATTTTGATCATTTCTGAGGATATGAGAAATATGGTCTATGGAAGATTTGTGCATTTTAAGGGTGGTAGTACCCTGTAAGAACCCTTGACCCCTGGAAAAGATAAGGATACTCCACTAAGTGGATTTTGGACAAAATGAATACGAGTTTTGTCTCGATATGTGTGATACCCCAAGACTATGTGGGATGAAGTTGGAGACCGTCAGTTGTTTGGACCAAATGTGATCAAGGAGTCAGAAGAGAATGTTAAGTTGATTCGAGATAGACTGAAGGTATCTCAGTCCAGGCAGAAGAGTTATGCAGACTAAAAAACGCAAAAGGTAGTCTATGAAATTGGAGATAGAGCATGTCTTCGTGTGTCCCCTCTACGAGGAGTTAAACGAATTGGAGTTAAGGGAAAGTTAGCCCTGAGATTTGTAGGACCATACCGAGTTTTGGAGCGTATGGGAGAAGTGGCCAAAAAGTTGGAGTCACCCGAAGGACTGTCAGGAGTTCATGATGTGTTTCACGTTTCCAAGTTGAAGAAGTGCCATGCAGACATGGCCAATATTCCCCTGTAAGGACGCTTGACCCTAGAAAGGATAATGATGTTCCATGAAGTGGAGTATGGACTCCATAAGTATAAGTTTATATCTCGGTATGTGGGATAACCCACGAGGATTAAGAGATGAATTACTATTGGATATAAAGGAGGTATGATGTTGGTATTATGGAATGATTATGACTCCATGATGAGTTTGAGTAATCACGTCTTAGTCTTGTACAAATAGAAGGAAGGGAGACAATACAATTGGATGGATTTTAAGTATGCTAGGAAGCTGGAAGTTGGATGTTGGAATAACGATAAGTTACCCAGAGTATAAGTTCAAGGTTTACAAGTGATGAGATGGGCCATAACCCACAGGCCCTAGGACCTGCCAAGAAGCAAGCACACTCTTGCTGAAGGAAAAACCCTGGAAGAGGATATGCCCTTATCGATAGACGATCTTATAGGAGTAATGCAAAACCTGAGAGTTGTGAAGGAACGATACATGGTTGTTTGTCTTGCAGAATCTATGGATTTATCCGAACTTGGTTCGTCGACAAGAGAAATTCTACAATGCTTGTGAGGATGACCGAGTGTTAGAATGCGAGATTCACTAAAGCATATACATGGTAATGATTTGGGTGCGGGATGGATTGATCACCATACCGACTTACTCTTATTATTCGCCTTGCTATATGGGATGGTAAATCTGAGTGACTTACCTATAGTAGAGAGACGACGATCAAAATCATGTTTAAACCTTAGAATGGTATAGCAATTTTCCCCTTGTATAAGGGAGCTTTGCCAACCGTAGGTTATACGGTGAGGATCAACCCAGACCCATTTCCTGCAGGAGAAACCATAAATTGTTGACCACCATGAGATATCGATTAGTTGTTTAGTACTGGCGCCAGACCCGTCAGGTAAGAAGACCCAGTCTCGGAATAACCTTACCAAGATGAAAGGACAAAAGAATTGAGGAAAAGGTTATGCCGTTACCGGAAGAGCCCAGAGAAAGGAATTATATTGAAGATCTGAGAAGACCGGCCCTGTCAAGAATAAGGATGGAGTATATGAGTATTGATGGGACCGTAACAATCTTTCTAAGGGTGGTAGCACCCGAGACCCCGGAGACGATCGATGGATTTTGAGAAGACCCCGAACCTAACCTATTTCTTTCTAGCCTCTCCGAATCTCGAGGATGAGATTCATTTTATGGGTGGTAGGTTTATAACATCCCAAAATTCTAAATTTTGGAATGTTATAATAAATAGATAGATTTGATTGATTGTCTGAAAGTGAGTGAATTCGAAAGTTTTTGAAAGTTAAATGAGAGGGAATAAAAGGACTTTCCCAAACTTTTATATTTGCTTTCTGATCTCCATGAATTCAAATTCTATTCAAATACAAAACCCATGAGCGAAGATGATATGACTTCTTCCATTTAAATTAAATGAAAGGGTATTTGGAAATAATTGAATTTCATTTGGAAATATTTCAATTCATAAACTTCATGCAACTCAATGATTTTCATGAGAGAAGATAAAATGACTTCTTCAAATTATATGAAATATGAGTTGGGAGTTTCAAAGGATCAAATTCAAAGTCTTTTTGGAATTATTTTTCAATTTGGAGTTATTTGAATTTTATTCAAATCATTTTTCTCCAAAAATAAAATACATGGAAAATAGGGTAACATGATTCCCTACAACAGAAAATTGGAGAGAAATAAATTTGATTTCATTTTGGTATTTTTAAAATAATTTTTGTTGGATCTTATTAGAGCAGGAGCACTGTTGGAATTATTAGAATTTGTGTGTATTTTATTTAATGCTATAAAAATGTTCATGTCGTTGAAAATCTTTTTCTGAAAATTTTGATATATAATATGCCTATTTAAAGTTCTTATTTTATTTTTGCTATTCGGTTTTCCTTCTATTTTTATTTAAAAAAACTGTACGTACGGCCCATATTTATTTATCACCTACATGCGCAATATAGTAGCTTCTGGCGCCCCATTGTTTTTTCTCTCTCTTAATGGGCCAGGCCAAGCCAGCCTTTTCATTTTTTTAGGCCGAATTTTGTTTAAAAAAAACTGCAGCCGCAGCGTGCGCGCGGCCGGCCGAAGGCCTTTAGGCCCATCCGCCACTTTTCTTCTCTGTTTCATATATTTTCGTCTACGTTTAGTCCCACATTGCCTAGCCTTTGAACCCTAAGCCTCTTTTTCACCAATAAATATAGACCCATATAGCCTTCAAAAATCATCCGATTCGGGTTAAATCAATATTTTGGTTTGTCTAGATTCATTTAAGAAAAATATTTTTCTCCTCTCCGGCGCGACGTCTGGAAATTGTCTCTTCTCTCCAAAGTACCTTTGTTTTTTTCTTCTTATACTTTCGTAGTGTATTATTTTTTTAGACTAATACGATAAAATAATTAGATTATCAATTAGTCTACGTATTTATACATTAGACCCTAGCTCGTATCTATTTTATTTCTTTCATAAAACAGCTTGACCCTGATTTTTCAAATAGGCATAACTTTTTACTCGTTTGTCCAAATCCAACGAAACTAATGCCCACTTCTTCGTTATGATCCCCTATATCCAGTAATCCAACCCAAACATATTTTTGAAATTTTAAAATTTCGAACTTTGTTTAGATTCATATTCAAACTTCTTTTGAGGATAACTTGAGTTTCATAACTCCGATTTAGTTGATTCTTTTTGCAAATCGAAGCTCTTGACCTAAACTTTTTGATAAGGACAAATTCACATAATTTCGGTACTGTTATAAATTGTTTTATGTTGTAGGAGTTATTTGCTTGGTTTTTATGTTTTCCGAACTGTCTTCTTCGTTCTTCCCGATCTTCTGAGTGTTTGCTTATGTGAGGTTACTATTGCTTGCTCACGATAGATTGAACAAAGTGTGATGAGTAGAACTATCAAGAGTTTTGAGTGCGAATCATCTACATCAACATTGCAGGCATGTTCACACTTTGATCATATCCCTTTTATCACCCAGTTTTTATGCATTAGTTCCAATCCTCAAACATTGCATGATTAGGATGTCATTAACAGGTGGGTTGGGAAGTAGTTGATGAGATAGAACCTATTGCCCTGTTACATTCAAACCCTTGGGAGTTACTTCTACGCGTTGCTTAATTTGCTATGATATGCTCGTAGACGTGGTTTGGGTGAGTGAAATCCATGACAGATGTGAGATTGTTAATTAATGGTTCAACTTAAGGTGGCAACTTAAATACACATCTGGGTGGATTGAGGCACCTGGAGTACCCAGTGTTGCCTGTATTTTTGGAAATTCTGGAGTACCCGTGTGATTTTCCTATGGACCAACACCCAGGCTCAAAGGGATCATAAGATTATTCATGCTAGAAACTTCCGTGTGCAGCTACAAGCTATTATGGGATCTAGCATAGTTGAGTAAGTTACGTAAAGCTCTTGAAGAGGTGGATCAGCAGGTAGAAGGTTGTAGGTTTGGTATGGTCTGCCCGGAATAGAGAGTTAATGTTTCTGAAAGACTGTGTCTCGGTCATCCGTTTCTCAAACACCATGTAGTGCGAGAAATCCAATGGAGGTGATCGAGTCTTGTGGGGAAAAGTGCGCAAACCTCTGCAGAGTGTATAAACTAATCATGGTTAGCCGTGTCCCCGATTATGGACAATCTTGAGTATCTGGTTCTTGGATTATCATATTGATCTCATCACGTTACTTAAGTAATTTGTTGGGTTATTGATGTTAATTTGGGATTGAGTTGGAGGAACCTTCTCAATATTTTCAACCAACTTTGTAGTTAAATAAAATATATTCCTTTGAAGTAGGGAAAAATTGGCTTTTCGCAAAAACATTATAACCATAGAGCTTTTCCACCAGCCAAATATGCATGTAGTGATAGCCATTATTCATCATTATCCTCTGGTGTGAATTTGCCAGTACATTCAATGTACTGACCCTTTGTGGCTGCAACGTCTCATGTTGCAGGAATCTTACGACGAGTAAGTGATACGTTAGGGTTACGATTTCTACACTCAACTTTGCCGTTGGTGTTGATGGGAATCCACGACCTTTGTTACTTCCGCTATTTGGATTGATGTAATAGTATTTATGTTACTTTTACATGTGATTTACCTCTGTTATAAATCCTCGAGTACTGTGTGTGTCAGCATACCGATCCAGGGATGACACGTAAGCACAGAGACTTGACCGTCTGAGGTCGGGTCGCTACACCTATTTTTTTCTCCCCGAAAGCAGTTATATAGAGTTGGAATTGGAGTCGGGGGGTCTCTAGGGGACCCACGAGGTGGGGGGGGGCCACCCACCCTCGTGAGAAGGGTGTGGGACCCTGGTCTTCATCTTTGGCAAGGATTTTTTTATTATTTATTGTAAGATATCCCGTGGAGTTTCAGGTCATTCCGAGAACTTTTGTTTTCTGCACATAAAACAACATCATGGCAATTCTGTTGAAAACTGCGTCAGTCCGGGTTAGTTCCATTCAAATCATACAAGTTATAGTCCAAAACAAGGGCAAAAGTGTTTGGAAAAGTAGATACGTTGGAGATGTATCAGCCTGCTGCTCGTGGGCCGCAGGGCCAGTGGGAGCGTTGGCCGTATTCGACGGAGAGCCGTGAGGAGCACCATCCCTAGTGGGTGCCGTCTGGGCGACACGCGCGGCGAGGGCAGCCCGGTGCTCAGCACGAACTCGACGAGCATCAGCCACGGGGATGGCGAAACGGTGGCGAATCTACTAGAGGAAGAGAGGCTCTGACGCATCCCTACCCGGCACTCCATATGTCAGATTAAGGGCTCCACATACACTTGATAGATTCGAACTCTGGGGTATGTGCGAAGAACTCAACCTCCCCAGTCTGCCTACTCGCCAACCTCACGGCCTAGCTCGATGAATAGGAAGGAACTGGGACACAACAGTTTACCCAGTTTTGGGCCACCTTGCGGTGTAAAACCCTACTCCTGCTTTGTGGTGGATTGGTCTCAAGATAGGCTGAGGACGAACTAGTACAGTGGAAGAACAACCTCAGGAGGTGTGCTCTTGAGCTAGTGAGCTAGTGGGGATGGAATGGATCCTCTTCCTCTATGTGGGGGCCAAGCTATATTTATATTAGCCTTGGTCCTCTTCCCAAATGAATGCGGGAAGGGATCCCACAACGACCAAATTCGAAGGAAGACAACTAGTACATCTTATCCTGACAAAAGTAGTCTTCACTCGCAAAGCTTCTGGTCGTGACACCATGGTGGGCTCGGCGATGACCTCCGTACTTCCATCCTAACGGTCTTGGTCTTGTTGCACGGGAATGGAAACCTTTGGCTGATTCCTCGGCACTCTGTGCCTGCGCTTGCTTCCTTAGCGCCAAAGAGGAAACTGTTGTCCTGCGCCCGCTGGCGCCCGCCTGGCCTTGGTCATCATGGCTCACGTCATCCGAGCCTCGCGAGGTGAGGCTTGCATAGAAATCTCCGCTCCACAGGAGCCGGCCTGAGGAGGCCGCTTCTCCTGGAGGGCTTGGTGTCGTCCACCTCGCGAGGCTTGGCCCCTCGCGAGGGTCTTGAGTTGTTGATGCTGAGGATGGGCCATACCAGGCCATCGATGGAGCCACGCCGTGGGCCGTAGGCAGGCAAGTCTAAGTACCCCCATTCCTAGAACACCGATAGGGAGTGCATGTTTTCAATGACTCAATACTACCAAACACGACATGCAGTGGTTAGTTCATTGCGTGCAATGCTATTAATTAGCAAATAAACATTAAGTTCTCTCATTTTCCCCGCATTCTTAGTCATGGTGCACAACTTAAAATGACTTATTCACCTAGACGAAGGGAGTACATTTATGGTGGTCTAGAAAAAATAAACAAAATTGATACTCAAAACTAATTCTTAAAGATAATTTCTTGCAAAGCAAAATAAGTGTTATTTCTTCACAAGTTTTGGATGCAGGTCGAACAGTTGAACGCTTTTGTTTGCAAAAGACACTTTTTTTATCTATTTCACCCGGATGTTTGTGATATCTAGAGAAGAAATAATATCCGAAGAAACCCATCGATAGTCGTTACACATGAGATGACCCCCACATACTTTTTCAAAATAAACAACTCCCTGATCAATGCATTTCACTGTTCCGTGCAACGCACGGGCACCTTACTATATATTAGTACGACCATAAATTTAACTAACATTATATATAGTACAATAAATGCTCATGCATGTCACCAAAAATTATATCATTGGAAACTATGTTCAAATGCGAATTCAATGATATAGTTTTTGTTGACATGCTAACATTTTGTCAGCTAAATCTCCAGTCAAATTCAATGGGGGACTAATAAATGAAGAAAATATGCCCTAGAGGCAATAATAAAGTTGTTATATATATATTTCCTTATATAATGATAAAAGTTTATTATTCATGCTAGAATTGTATTAACCGGAAAGTTGATACATGTGTGGATACATGGACAAAACACATTGTCCCTAGTAAGCCTCTACTAGACTACCTCGTTAATCAAAGATGGTTAAGTTTCCTAACCATAGACATGTGTTGTCATCTGATGAATGGGATCACATCAGTAGGATAATGATGTGATGGACAAGTCCCATCCATTAGCTTAGCATAATGATTGTTAAATTTTATTGCTATTGCTTTCTTCATGACTTATACATATTCCTTTGACTATGAGATTATGCAACTCCCGAATACCGGAGGAATACCTTGTGTGCTATCAAACGTCAGAACGTAGCAGGGTGATTATAATGTTGCTCTACATGTTTCTCCGAAAGTATTTGTTGGGTTGGCATAGATCAAGATTAGGATTTGTCACTCTGAGTATCGGAGATGTATCTCTGGGCCCTCTCGGTAATGCACATCATAATGAGCCTTGCAAGTAATGTGACTAAAGTGTTAGTTGTGGGATGATGCATTACAAAACGAGTAAAGACACTTGCCGGTAACGAGATTGAAATAGGTATGAAGATACCGACAATCGAATCTCGGGCAAGTAACATACCGATGACAAAGGGAATAACATATGGTATCATTATGGTATGACCGATAAAGATCTTCATAGAATATGTGAGAACCAATATGAGCATCCTAGTTCTGCTGTTGGTTATTGACCGGAGAGGTGTCTTGGTCATGTCTACATAGTTCTCGAACCTGTAGGGTCTGCACGCTTAAAGTTTAATGACGATTTTGTATTATATGAGTTATGTGATTTGGTGACCGGATGTTGTTCGGAGTCCTGGATGAGATCACGGACATGACGACGAGTCTCAAAATGATTGAGAGGTAAATATTCATATATAGGGCGATAGTATTCGAACACCGGAAGTTTTCTAGGGGTACCAGATACGTATCGGGTCACCGAAAGGGGTTCTAGGCAACCCCCCGCAAGCTATATGGGCCTAATGGGCCAAGAGTTGGATAGACCAGCCCCAAAAGGGGCTGGTGCGCCCTGTGTAGGCTGAATAGGAGGAGAAGGAAAGGAAGGGAAGGGAGAAGGAAAGGAGAGGATTCGGCCTCCCCCTTCCCTTCCCCTCCCCCTCTCTTTCCTTCCCCCTCCGATGGATGTGGAAGGGGGGAGGCCGACTTGGAGGAGGCGCCCAAGTAGGATTGCTCCTACTTGGGGCGCCCCTTGTAGCCCCTCTCCCTCTCCCACCTATATATATGGGGAGGGTACCGCTAGAACACACAACATTTATTCCTAGCCGTGTGCGGCACCCCCATCCACAGTTTATGCCTTCGGTCATATTGTTGTAGTGCTTAGGCGAAGCCCTGCATGAATCACTTCACCATCACCACCACCACGCCATCATGCTGATGTAACTCTCCCTCGACACTTTGCTGGATCAAGAGTTGGAGGGACGTCATCGAGCTGAACGTGTGCAGAACTCGGAGGTGCCGTACGTTCGGTGCTTGATTGGTCGGAACGAGAAGATGTTCGACTACATCAACCATGTTGTCAACCACTTCCGCTTTTGGTCTACGTGGGTACATGGAAAAACTCTCCCCCTCTCGTTGCTATGCATTTCCTAGATAGATCTCGCGTGAGCGTAGGAACTCTTGAAATTACATGCCATGTTCCCCAACAGTGGCATCCGAGCTAGGTCTATGCGTATATGATATGCACGAGTAGAACACAAAGAGTTGTGGGCGATGATAGTCATACTAATTACCACCAATGTCTTATTTTGATTCGGTGGTATTGTTGGATGAAGCGGCCCGGACCAACCTTACATGACCACGTTCATGAGACCGGTTCCAGTGAGAGACATGCAACTTGTTCTGCATAAAGGTGCCTGGCGGGTGTCTGTTTCTCCAACTTTAGTTGAATCGAATTTGACTACGGCCGGTCCTTGCTGAAGGTTAAAACAACAAACTTGACAAAATATCGTTGTGGTTTTGATGCGTAGGTAAGAACGTTCTTACTAGAAGCCCATAGCAGCCACGTAAAACTTGCAACAACAAAGTATAGGACATCTAACTTGTTTTTGCAAGGCATGTTGTGATGTGATATGGTCAAGATACGATGTGATATACGTTATTGTATGAGATTATCATGTTTTGTAAAAGTTATCAGCAACTGGAAGCAGCCTTATGGTTGTCGCTTTATTGTATGAAATGCAATTGCCATGTAATTGCTTTACTTTATCACTATGGGTTAGCGATAGTTGTAGAAGCAATAGTTGGCGAGACGACAACGATGCTATGATGGAGATCAAGGTCTCAATCCGGTGGCGATGGAAATCATGACGGTGCTTTGGAGATGGAGATGAAAGGCACAAGAGGATGATGGATATATCATGCCACATATTTTGATTGCATTTGATGTTTATCTGTGATGCATCTTATTTTACTTAGTACGACGGTAGCATTATAAGATGATCCCTCACTAAAATTTCAAGGTATAAGTGTTCTCCCTGAGTATGCACCATTCTGACAGTTCGTCGTGCCGAGACACCACGTGATGATCGGGTGTGATAAGCTGTACATTCACATACAACGGGTGCAAGACAGTTTTGCACATGTGGAATACTCGGGTTAAACTTGACGAGCCTAGCATCTACATACATGGCCTCGGAACACTGGAGACCGAAAGGTCGAACGTGAATCATGTAGTAGATATGATCAACATAGAGATGTTCACCATTGAAGACTACTCCATCTCACGTGATGATCGGACATGGTTTAGTTGATATGGATCACGTGATCATTTAGATGACTTGAGGGATGTCTATCTAAGTGGGAGTTCTTAAGTAATATGATTAATTGAACATAATTTATCATGAACTTAGTCGTGACAGTATTTGCATATCTATGTTGTAGATCAATAGCTTATGTTTAGCTCCCTGTTTAATTTTTGATATGTTCCTAGAGAAAACTAAGTTGAAAGATGATAGTAGCAATGATGCAGACTGGGTCTATGATCTGAGGATTATCCTCATTGCTACATAGAAGAATTCTGTCCTTGATGCACCGCTAGGTGACAGACCTATTGCAGGAACAGATGCCAACATCATGAACGTTTGACAAGCTTGGTATGATGACTACTTGATAGTTTAGTGCAGCATGCTTTATGGCTTAGAACTGGGACTTCAAAAACGTTTTGAACGCCAAAAAGCATAGGAGATGTTCCAAGAGTTGAAATTGGTATTTCAGACTCATGCCCATGTTAAGAGGAATAAGACCTCTGACAAGTACTTTGCCTACAAGATGAAGGAGAATAGCTCAGCTAGTAAGCATGTGCTCAGAATGTCTGGGTACTACAATGCTTGAATCAAGTGGGAGTTAATCTTCCAGATAAGATAGCGATTGACAGAGTTCTCTAGTGACTATCACCAAGTTACTAGAACTTTGTGATGAACTATAATATGCAAGGGATAACGAAAAATGATTCCCGATCTCTTCGCTATGCTCAAAGCTGCGGAAGTAGAAATCAAGAAAGAGCATCAAGTGTTGATGGTTAACAAGGCCACTAGTTTTAAGAAAAAGGGCAAGGGAAAGAAGGGGAACTTCAAGAAGAATGGCAAGCAAGTTGTCACTCTCGTGAAGAAGCCCAAGTCTGGACCCAAGCCTGAAACTGAGTGCTTCTACTGCAAAGGGACTGGTCACTAGAAGCAGAACCGCCCCATAAACTTGGCGGATAAGAAGGATGGCAAAGTGAACAAATGTATATTTGATATACATTATTGATGTGAAATTTACTAGTGTTCATAGTAACCCCCAGGGTATTTGATACCGGTTTAGTTGCTATGATTAGTAACTCGAAACAGGAGTTACAAAAGGAACAGAGACTAGTTGAGGGCGAGGTAAAATACACTGACAAGCAACCATCACATCCCTCTATCTTTTTTGCATTTCATCTATCCGCATTTACTATGTCCGGTTCATCTCGCACACTCGATCCCTAGCTACTAATCCTAGTATCCCTAGCAACTACTCCTAGTATCCCTAGCTACTACTCCTACTATCCCTAGCTACAACTCCTAGTGCCCATTCTTTTGGTGGCTTAAAAAATAAGCCGTCTCTTCCCCATCTTTTCCCATAAGACTAGTCACTGTGGAGATTAACATAAGGCGCCTCACTCATTTATTTGGGCTTTTAAACCACTACCTCCATCTTGGTTTATTAGTTACCATTGTAATTTGTGCTAAATTTTGACCAAATATTTAACTGATAAAATGTTAGTGCATGTCAAGGACAGTTATATAATTTTGGGTGACATGCATAAACATTTCATTAGTTAAATTTATGGTCTAAATTTGACACAGATTACAATGGGGACCAATAAACCAGGACGGAGGTAGTAGTTATGGGATTACGAATCTAGAAGGCTAAAAGAACTGGCCCCTGGTACTCCTAGTAGTAGTACTCAAGTTGGAATTCAATTTGCATGACACAACTTCTTAGTCAAAAAATTCGATACAGGGTGTAGGAAGCGGTTTGGGAATTTGCATGCCTTCTCGTCCAGTGAGATACTCCGTACAAAGTACGATAGAGAAATAACCACATAGAAGGAAGCTAAACGTAAGCAATCAAACGAGCATTTTTGCATTTCTTTTGCATTGAATCGTTTCACAAGCTTGACTAGTGTTATTTTTCTACTTTTACAAAAACCACATCGTAATGTTAAAACATGCATTTGCACGTACATAAGTAATAGTATTAGCACAATATGCAAGCATATATATAGAGAGAGACGTGTAGTGCGATATATAGTGAAGTTTGTGCTATATGCACGTACTTCCAAAATGCGTACGGATACACAAGGTTTCCAAACATTTCCTTTTGCATACATGATTAAGGACGCTAATAATTCCCGAATGTTTGAGATTTATAATTTGGGTCCAAAAACTAATGAGATCGCCTTACGAAACTAAATTATTCCAAATAAAAAGCCACGGCGCTCGCAGGAGCGCTCGTAGCACGCCATGAGTACCCTGGTGTGCGGCCGTTTCCCAGCGTGCTGACTCAACGCCTCTTCCTCAGCCTCGCAACTCGCGAGGTGTTGATTGCCGGCTTGCCGGCGGGCGAGCGTGATCTCACTGGTGTGGTGATCCGGCGCCGACAGGTACTCCTCCTCGCTGGAAGCATGCAACCGTTCCACGTAACGCCAAGCGTAGATGAGGCACTTGGGCCCGACTGCACTCCGGGCGTAGGCATGGGCATCCTCCGCCACCCTCACGGCCCTCGCACGAGCCTTCTACCAAAGAGCCAATTGCCTAACTCTCTCGGACGCAGCATAGGCCTGCCAGGCAGCATGCCTCGCGGCGCGCTGCTCTTCCTCGACCTTCTTCTTCGCCTCTATTTTGGCGCGCTCTGCCGGAGGCAAAGCCTCCCACAAGGCGACATCCATTTCTTTCCCAAGCTCCTTAAGGATAGGGGGCTTGACAGGCGGCGTGACGTTCTCCTCGTAGCGGGGAGCCGACGCGTCCTCCGATGCGCGTGCTGGCGAGACTGGGAACACCGACGCGTCCTCCTCGACTAGTGGTGGCGAGGAAGGGAATGACGACGGGTGACCGTCCGCGCGGTGCAATGAGGGGAGCCTAGGGCTTGGGAGGGGCGATGCCATGGTGGTCGACGTGAGAGGGAGGGGGAGGAGATAGCGATGAACATGAGTGTTCTTCCGAATGTTATGGGAGGCGCAGTATTTATAGCGAGCAATAGCAAACCTACGTTAGATATGGACTGAGCTTCAGTGACTTAACTGCAGGTGCAGTTGCATCACTAACATGTGGCCTAGATGCCTGTTGGGCCCACATGTCAGTGACCCAATGCACCTGCAGTTAAGTAACTAGAGCAATGTCCCGTAAGATATGTTGCGTGATTAATGTAACAACAATGTGGGCATATTTTTTGAAGTAAATTACGGGGGAGGGAAGGGGTGGAAATATTGCTCGTCACAACGGATTGGATGAGCGTGGGGGGAGGAGAGTCATGCATGCAGATTTTTTCCACACGGGGTGGAGTGGTGGGAGGGAGAAGGAGAGTCAAGCAGGCAGATTGTTTTCACACATGGAGAGAAATTTTTTTGGAGATGAACGGGCTTCCAGCAAGTATGAGGAACCGTGCATAATAAGTCATCTTGCATGTTGGGCTAGGTATAGTATCAAGTCATTAAAAACATACACGCCCCACACATGTTCAGATTTCAAGGTGCACTAAATTATTGCATGTGATGATTAAGGCTAGCCATAGTGGTGGTATAATATGGTATCTTAGCTGGTATCATGCACATGGGAATAGCAAACATGCTGATGTGGCCAAGAATTAAAGAAGAGAGGGAGTTATAGTAACATAGATAGATACCGTATCATGTTAAAATACTATGCTACTCTGTGTCATGCATAGAACTATAAAGGTAGTCTCGTATCATACACTAGTATCATGCACATGATACTAGTATATGATACTTTCCACTATGAGTAGCCTAAAGAGAATATTAACTAATCTCTACTCTACTCTTATAAAAAGCAGAGTTGGGGATGATGGTGTGCCTGCCATCCTGCAATATAGGTTGTCCGATCTATATCAAACGTATAGGAAGGAAACTATGACAATTTACCCGCACTCCTCTCCACATTTGCAGATAAGGCGTTCCCTCATTCATCCTTTTCTCCTGCAAGATAAACTACTCATACAAATGCATCTTGATGTTCCTTCCAATGCACAGGCATCTTGCTAGTGCATGTAAAAATCTTTGTCATTTACTAGTGTTCATGCATGCATGCAATGCGATAATGCATTGGTAAACACATTTTTGTGTGGAGAACGAGAACATTAACTGAGTACATTTGCAGACTACAAAAACTATTCCACCGCCTCTATCTTTGTAAGAGTAGGTGAATTTTTTTGAATCGAGCCCTTTAAACTAGAAGGGAGTTAGTAGTAGTACTCTAATAGCTAACCTTGTTGTGATGAATATTTAGGACATGGCACACACCTGGACGAAGGAACTAGTCTTCACCGTGCATATAAGTTTTGTCTGAAGTCAATGTACCTCTACTTTAACCAAACTTATAGAAAATGTATCAACATTCACGATGTCAAATCAATATTTTTATACTCATTATGAAATGTAGTTTCATAAAATATATATTTGGTATTGTAGATATTGATATTTTTAGTATAAATTTGGTCAAAAAAATTTCAATCTTTGACTTGACACAAATCTTACACGGAGTAAAAAGTACCGGAGGAAGTATCATGCATGTGGACTAGGCAGAAAAATTGCTCATTTATAGCTGTCCGAAGTCTCAAAGGGCGCGACCGTGCAAGGGAGGCGAAGGTCGTGGGAGGCGCGACGGTTGATGGAATTAAGTGAAGTTACATCCACGTGCAGACATGGCATGCGAACACGCAGAAGCTATACCGTCAGGCCTACGATATGGGTCTAGTAGACATGACATCTAGTGGGTCCCACATAGTACTCGAGAACTCTTTGGGGGCATGGAGCCGTTTATCCATCGGGCAAGCCAACCACCCCACGCCGTTCACACGCCCTACTCGTCCTCATCTTCTACCTTACAATAGTTCGCTCCCAGTCGTCCCGTCCTTTCACATTACACCAGTTCAACTTCTCCTAACCCGCCTCCAAAATCCATGCCCTCCAAATCTCCATGATCACCTCTAAGTACCAGGTTAGAATCATCACCGGCGATGAGTTCATCATCATCTACACCCGTAGATCCGCGACTGTGGAAGCATGCCTTGCTCGCTTCCTACGCATGTTCCAAAGTTCAAAGGATAAGTGGGTCATTGGGCTAGATGTTGAGTACACCACAGTCCTGAAAAGCGAGAAGCTTCTAAAGGAGGCAGAGAAGAAGAAGCACACCGTGATCCAGGTTTGCATACATAACGTGTGCTTGGTCTGCCACGTATGCCATGCCAACATTAGGTGCCAGGAATTGGAGTTCTTCCTCAAGGACAAAAGAGTGAAATTCGTTAATGTAGACTTTACGAACGATAGGATAGTCCTGGGTCGAATAGGCCTCGTTGTAGGCCACCTCTTTGATATCCAGAAGGCAAACCTGGTGTCATCCTCTCAGCCTTCAATGCTGACCCTGGCGGCAGCCATGATTGATCTTTCATATGCTCAACGAAAGAAACCTCACCAGGAGTTTCATCGTGCATGGGAGTCGAAGACAATAGATGAAGATCACATCCTGTATGTAGCAACGGATGCCTACCTTTGTTGAAATATCTACAAGGGTTGGATGAAGAAGCAGAGCCCAGTGTCCGGTTCAAGCAAAGAATTTTCAGCGAAGAGGAAGAGGGACGAGGACGAAGTTGAAAACGTGGACTCGGACTTCGAGTAAGGTGGCAGTGTCGGCGCTCATGCTAGTTCTACTGCAATGTTAAGCGGACTAGTTGCTTAGTTTTATTCCAGGGGTGTGTTGTGCTGAGCCCCCAACAGAACTATGTTTATGTTCTTCCTCGTTATTTGAACTCATACATACAGTAGTACTAGTATGTCTTACCACTTTTCTTCTTGTAGTTGGTACTACTGCTCGTATCTTCGCGTTCCTACTGTACTTAATATGTACTAGTAGTATAATTTGGGTTAGTCGAATTGTAAAAGAAGTTTGATGGAGCGAAGGAAGAAGACGGCAGAGAAGCTACCCCAGTATCTATATTAGGGTGGCAGGGTGCCCATGATCTATCTTATGAGTGTCGGGTGTGGAATGTAGTTCGCCGGAAAAAATGGTTTTTTTGGGGTTAAAGATGGTGGGGGTGGGGGGAGCATGGCGATGTCAGGTGGTTCATGGAAGGGTGGGCGGCGATAGGCGGTTAGGCATGTGGCGGGATGGCGGCTCGATGCCTGAGAGAGAAGATGAATAGTGCATCAATTACAAAGGTTGAAGAAGCCCTTCTGGGCATCCATGTTGCATCCAACAGCTCACAACAGTCGACTGAACCAAATTGTTCCTTCAGATTGCAGGATCCACGTGGCATTTAAGGTCTCGAACGTAGATTCCGCATCCGCACCTGGTTTGCGGGCTTGACGCGGGTGTGACCTGCTTCTACCGGGACAACCACGCGCTCCTCCACCGCACGGGTGGAGACAATAATGACACGCTAGCTACTCCTTGCCGATGTGCTGGAGCATGCGCTCGTCCTCCTCTTTGTACGTCGCGGGCATAGACGTGGCTCCACCAGCTACTCGCGTGCTTGGCAGCGCGATGGTATCGGGGGGAGGGACTGCAGACGGCATGAGCGGGCGAGCCTTCGGCTTCATGGCACAAGGATGGCAGGGACACGGCGGTGATGGATGAGAGATGGTCGGCCGGAGCAGGCGGGCACCAGCATGCGTAACTGCGGCGGTGGCATATTGATGAGCCCGCGCATGGGAGCTTAGTTTAGTTTTATATAGGGTTGGTCAAACTTAAAAGAACACCGTACTAGTACACGTAAACATTAGACTAAGGCAGCGCTTATACTACCGTATTAGTTAGCACATCATCAATACGAAATCATATGCAAGCGCGTGCACCGTGGCTGCGTGGTCGATCGAATGGTGCGTCACCATGTCGCGCTCGAAGGACATCCACCGAACCTTTTTGTGTGTGTGAAAACAATCCCCCAATATTACTCTACTTTTTTTCCTGGAAAGGTTCTTTACGCTACAATATTTCCATAAATTTGAATTTAGCTTCAGTTCATGCTTATTTGGATTTGGATGTTCTAGGTGCGCCCTAGTTTTTTAAATACTGTTTCTGTGTGTGACTGAGAGAGAACGCATGTATGTGTCCATATGTGTGTTGTGGCGGAAGGGCAATGTGGAACGTTGTGCGTGCGATAGAGACACAAAGAGGTGTGAATGTGCAAATGATCATGCATGAGTGAGACATAGAGAGATGTCAATACGTTGTGTATACATGAGAGAACGGTCTTCTATTTGTACTTGTGTGTGTGTGCGAGAGAGAGACAGAGAGGAGCATCCATAACACAACAACCATCTCTCTCGATTCATCCGTCCCTCGCACAATCGGATGTAACACATGCGTCAACACACACATTTTGACACCCTCACCCGACCCCTACCCACCTCAAGGCCCGCACATCGCTCTCTATCTTGCACACACAATCTCTGTGTGAAAACCCTATTTAGCATGTAGGTTTCCGTCACATGCAGACACATTCTATCCATAGGTTTGATTTCTCTCAATATCTGACACACACACACATACACTACACACACACACTCCCCCCTCCTCGAGCACACAATTCATCCCCATCCAAGGACCACTCTCGCTTGTGCTTCTCTGCACCCCAGCATGCACACCACCTCAATCTTCAAAGAGGGCATCGAGGAGATCGATCACGGTGACCACACTGCACTAGAGAATGCAGGGCCATTTGGAAGCAGGATGATGTGACAACGGCTGACTGACTCCTCCCCCCTCTCTCTCCCTTAATCCACGAGATCCTTACCCTCTCGTCCATGTTTTTCCAGCTCTCTCATCAAACCCGTTGTCTCTTCTCCTTCCACGTGTACAAAATCCGGATGCACATGCATCTCACATATATTACATGTCTCCATCTTTCTCATAGACCTAACTTCTTCCTCTATCTATCTATCTATCTATCTATCTATCTATCTATCTATCTATCTATCTATCTATCTATCTATCTATCTATCTATCTATCTATCTATCTATCTATCTATCTGTCTGTCTGTCTGTCTATCTCTCTATCTGTTTGTCTGTCTGTGTATCTATCTATCTATCTATCTATCTATCTATCTATCTATCTATCTATCTATCTATCTATCTATCTCTCATTAGGTTTGTCTCCTACTCTCTCGCCCACATGCATACAATCTTTCCCTCCCTATCTACTCCATCTTCGCGAGCTCTCTCTACATGTTTCATTCACACACCGAGACGTGTTCAAAATGTTACTTTTATAATGGATCATGTAGAGTTATGGTTGGTTTTGTTGCATCCTACAAAGTAATAACTATGATATGCATTTAGATTTTCATTTGACTCGGATTATGTAAGTTTGAGCATATTGTGAAGTACTATAGACCTCGTATACATCTTGGAATTCAACAATGATTCTAACTATTGAATTGTATAAACCATTACATTCGAAGTCAGTAGCCTAATATATTTATTTTACAATTACAACAAATGATTAATTCCACTACAAACTAAGAAAACAAATGTGTACTCCCTCCGTTTTTATTTAAGGCCAGGTATTAGCATTGGTCAAAGTCAAGTTTTGTAAACTCTCACAAAGTTCATAACAAAGAATATTAACATATACAATAACAAATAAATACCATTATATTCATTATTGAATGTACTTTCACATCATACATATTTATTATGGTAAATGTTTATATTTTTCTATAAATTTGGTCAAACTTTAGGAAGTTTGACTTTGATCAAACCTAATATGCAGAGTTAATAGAAACAGAGGGAGTAATAGTAGTTACTAGTACTACTAACTACTAGTACTACTCGCTAGTTGCTTAGCCCAATCACCCAACATGCCAAACAGGGAGTTCAGTGTTACAAAATTTTGAGATCAGCAGGAAAATCTCCCGCGACCCTGATTCGAGCAGTGCGAAGTTACCATCATACCCTTTGGAATAGGCCTACAAATGATGGTTGGCAGGGGGCTGTTTTGGTAAATTCAGCTTCATGCTACCCAGCCAACCCCACCTCGGCACCCAGAGTAGTACACCTCAATACCCCCCATTTTCTATCCCCACCACAAAATACACTTCTCCACGGCACCGCGGCCTTTGTGTTCCTCCCTTTCTACATCGGCACACTCGTCCACTCCAGCGCATCTGCCTCATCAATGACGTCATATGCTGCACTGGAGCCGGTCCACCGTCGTCATCGTACATGGAGCCTCTTCCACGGCACCTCCTTCCATGGTCTTAGATCTGCTCTCTGGAAGCTGGCGCCAAGTGCAAAAGCACCACCGCCATGGACAATGAACTGACTCTCGTTGCCGACCATAATGCACATAGGCCGCCGCGACCATCCTACTCCTCCTCGATTGGTAATGTGTGTATTGAATCTCTTAGGTGTACATATGCATTTCCAATTTTTTCATACCTACCCTTCAAATTTCTTGGTTGCTATTGTTCCCGTAAAAGTAATTGGTTATAGCTTGCATTGTCCAATAGAATATCACCTTGTAATTGTGAGTCGCTCTTGTATTGCGCTATGCTTGTGTAGGTTCTTCATCTACAACTAGTAGTGTGACAAATGATGGAAAGTTATTTAGAACTAGCAAGATGCCCATGCGTTGCAAGGAACATCAAGATACATTTGTATGAGTAGTTTGTCTTGTGGGAGATAAGGATGAAGGAGGTAAGGCCTTATCTATAAATGTGGAGAGAGGTGCGGGTATCTTTTGTAAATTTGTCATAGTTTGCTTTCTATCCGTTAGCTATAGATCGGACAATCTATATTACAAGATGGCAGGCACACCATCATCACCAACTCGGTTTTTATAAGAGTATATATATATATATATACATACATATATATATATATATATATATATATATATATATATATATATATATATATATATTAGTAGGAAAATTGCCCGTGCGTTGCAACGAGGAACACACTATTAAAACATTGTCATGGTGTGAAAACATGCATAAAAATGAAAGGATTATACTCCCTCCGTTCCAAAATAAGTGTCTTAACTTTATATTAAATTTAATAGAAAGTTGTACTAAGGTTGAGACACTTATTTTGGGACGGATGGAGTATGTGTTTTTACTTCCTCGTCGTATCTGGATTGATGCCTTTTTTACTATTGTGTACAATGACATGAAAGTGTACATACCATTGCCTAATATCATATCCGCCTTAGGAGTATTGTACATTATATTTTTCATCTATATATCTTCTGTAAGAAGTAAGATCATGGTTCGAGTAAAGTTGTTCGCGCTACCATTGCTCGTCATATAATCTCAAAATAATATATGCATAATCGGACTCACCAAGATAAAGATGAGATGTTCTATTTTATGATGTTATGTTTTCTACACATGCAATGGTAGTTTCCTAGGAAAATAATCTCAGTAAAACAACTAAAATAAAAATGAAGGATATTTTATTAGGATCTGATATGAACGTCAATAAAAATAGACCAGACCACTATCAGTTGACACACACACATACATATATGGAATTGTGCTCGATTTTTACTCAACATGGCAAAACAAAAATTCTACAAATGAATGATGATTGACAAACTGTTATTAGGGTTGAAATGCGATTGCCATGTGATTTGAGTATTTCCTCCTAATTTTACTTTTCTGTCGATCATCTGGAAGAAAGACTGCTATATGTTTCTAGTGATTTGGTTAGAACTTGAATTCCATGTTATATGCAGCACTACATGATTGCCTTAACACCCTTTTTTAAGAGTACATGTGCTAATCTGATAATCTAGATCAGAAATATGCTAATGTTGGAACCAAAATATGCAAACGAACGTAAATTACAATATATACATTGAAGATAAGTACTAAAAACACAATTCCATAATGGTGCTAGCTGACTTGTATTATTCTTGTAGCATAATACTGCTACTGCTTGCTTGTTTGATTAACTACAGGGCCAGTTTTTTGATTTCACTTGAGAAAGTAAGTGAATCTTCTTCTGATGCTTGATACCACCTTTTGTGTTCATCATGCACTGTGATTTTTTTCTAGTTCAGTATAAACTAAACTGAAGCTATCAGTTAAATGTGAGACCGATCAAAATGGCTAACAAAATGATGCCAATTTAAGCATTTGCAAACATCTAGCATGTTGCAACTAATTTTCTCGCCTCTCTTTTTCTGAGCTGCAGGTTGACTCCCAAACAAAGCAAAGGATAAAATAAAAAAACATGTAAGAACTAGGGATCGAACCAGGAACTCCCCCCTGCAGCCGTTGAGGCACAAGTCATTGTGCTACATAAACGCTTTTGGCATACAAGGGACTTCCACTTTTAATAAACTAAAGCCAGTGGCGATTTGAGAAGGGAAAAAATGAATCGTTTTTTTTTCACTTACCGGTGGCAAGGGGGTAATTATTAGCAACTACGGGGGTAATTCTTATGACGGACGACAGAAACCCAATTCCCTTTATTATTAGGTAAAGATAATATATAAGAGTATTTTATATTTTATAAGAGTAGTAAAGATAGTAGATATATATAATGTATATATAAGAGATATATACGATATAAGTAGTGATAAATATAAATATATAATAAATATAATATATATATATATATATATATATATATATAATATAAGAGTAGAGAAGAGAGTAGGGATAGTAGGGACGTTGGGGAAGGATCGTGCGCTGGAACAAGCGACCGGGGCATCCGGTGCACTTTAGAAAATCCAACGCCCTCCCATCGCTCTATGCCTCGCCACCGCTCTCTCCCCACTCTTTCTCGCCTCGCTACCGCTGCGCCACCATGCCGCCGCACCGCCGAGAAACTTGGGGTTACCGCGGCGTCTGCGCGCATCCCTCCAGCGGCTTCTCCGCCGAGATCCGGTTCTGCGAGGTGCGCCTCGGCTTCGACACTTTCAACATCGCCCACGAGGCCGCCCACACGTACGACACAGCGCCGTTGCACCTCCAGCGGCCTCGTAGGGAGATGAACTTCCCCAACGTGCCGACGAGGGAGCGGGCGCAGGAGCTCGCACCTCTGCCGCGGCTTATCACCGACGAGGATCGTCGCGACAACCAGAGGCGGGAGCACCATCTCGGCATCACCAAGATGGACGAGGAAGCCATGGCGCTATGGCACCAACGCTTCCCGATAAGGGAGGAATATGTTTGGTTTCAAGATTCGAGAAGTGGTATATCTCTATCTACTCTTATAAAAACATAGTTGGTGATGATGGTGTGACTAGCATCCTGCAATATAGGCCGTCTGATTTATATCTGACGGATAGGAAGAAACTACGGCAATTTTGCAAAAAGATACCCACACCCCTCTCCACATTTTCAAATAAGGCCTTCCCTTGTTCATCCTTTTCTCCCACAAGATAAACTACTCATACAAATGCATCTTGATGTTCCATGCAACGCATGGGCATCTTGCTAGTTGTTGCAAAAAGCCCATGTGTGTGTCAGAGAGAGGGAGATAGGAGGAGGATGGAGTGCGTGTGTGACAAAGACACATAGGCTGTGTGTACGAGAGGTATCACCATAAAATCAGGTCATAATGTGTGTGTGTGCACGATCGAGAGCGCGTGTGTCAAGAAGGGACGAAAAATCTACATATACAAGGAGCGCGAGAGAGACATGTATGAGATAGTGGAAGCAAGAGTGTGCGGGTGTATAAACCTATCCAGAGGCTAGTCGATCAATGTTTGTGATAGAAATACGAGTCGGGGGTGCAAAAACAAGAGTTTTGTGTGTGTGTGTGAGTGAGAGACGGTAGTCGGGAAGGGGAGTGAAACCAGGAGTTGTGTGTGTGAGAGAGAGAAGGGGGGGGGAGAGTTTGTCTGATCGATAAACGGATGAATAATGTCAGTTTTATAACTGAGATGAAGACGAAAAGGAGACCGCAACAAATGTTGTGTGTGCGGGAGAGAGTAATTTTAGTGGTAGGAGTCATATATAAAGAGATATAGGGTGCGTGAGAGAACCCTAGAGAGAAACACAAAGTGAAAGACGAGTGAGAGTGTGTGTGTGGCGGTGAAAAAGAAAGCTTAGGTACCCAGTGACACCAGAGCACGATAGAGACGTGAGAGATAATGAAAACCATGTAATGTATAATGATAGGGAGAATGCGACACTTCTCAAGGGAGCTGCCGAGAGACCATGATTGCAAAAATAGGAGAAACATGAAGCGAGTGTGCGGGTGAGCTCGAGAAAAGAGTGATAGCTACATGAACGAGCATGCGAGAGAGATGGGCGTGAAAGAAGATTCAAATATTTAGTTGCGTGTATAGAAAATGTCAACATAAAAGGGATTCAAATATTTGAATTTGAGATGATGATACATGTAATTCATACTCTAACCAAAATTGATCTATCAAACATGCATACTCATATGAATTCACGCACATCTATGTTATTTAATATGTAGATATTACTGATCCATACATTTTAGTAGAACATAATTTGGTTTAAAATTTTTGAATTCAACCTTATTATTTTGAGATCATTGTCTTTGTAAATCATATTATATATATAAAGGAGAAGAATTCTTTGTTGTGCTTTTGAAAGTATATATAAAAAATGATGTATATAGAATTTTATTCCTATCAAAAATGGATCATGCCCGAACAAAAATAGAATACAAACTGGATTCAAATTGAGTTGGCACGGTAAACGTGCACTCTTTCTTTGCAAAAATTTGAACGAAGTTGGGAAAGTTGCAGTAACCACCCGAAACCAAAATCTGTGAGATGGAAATTACTGCCCATCCCTGACACGCAAAGCCTATCGGCTCAATTTCTATAGGTTTCGATAGGGGTAGGTTTGTAATTTCCCTCAAACGTGACATAACCTCCCCTCTCGGATTCATACACGATGGGCGCCAAAACACAGTGTCTCCTCAGCCGAAATCGCCTCCCTCCTCGATTCATACACGGTGGGTGCCAAAACAAACTCTCGTCGGCCGGAATCTCCATCGGCAAATATTCGGTGTATGCGAGATTATCGTCCTATCCCCAACCGACTAATATTGCCGCGATGTAGAAAATTTTAAACAAGGGCTAACTTTGTAAATTTCGTCACATTTGAGACAAGCGCGCCCTGAAGACATGGTTCCCACCTTCCTCTCTCCCTCCATTTTCCCATTCGTACTCCGTGGGCTCGAAAACACCCTCTCCACCCCATCCTCATCCGTCCGCCACCACATCAACCGCCGTCCTCCTCCACCATGTCGGAGTTGTTACCACGACGTAGTCATCCATTACAAGAGATCGACTTCTCTCGCTTCATCCACGGCTTCGTCCACCTTGCCAGTGCCACTCCTATGACCATCTCGTTCACCGTGCCGGGATATTTCCCCCGCCGCCACCGTCTGCCCTCCTAGATCTGCTTCCACGCCGTCGACAGCCATCGCTACCGCAACACCATCAAATTCTCAGAAGATGCATACACGACACCACACCAGAGGCGGCACTCTTTCGTATCTGCTCAACTTATTTATCGCAGCAAGAAAATAGATCGCCACTGCTTTACTCTGATTTCTTGTCCATCACTTAGGATCTTACTTATTAGTTGAAAGCAAACATTGGTTGCAAAGTTGCCTTTGTCTGGCTTGCACCTTTAGCTCTGCCATGGCACGCTCAACACTATACTTGCAATGCTTATAGTTTTCCCCTTTTATATTCCACACTAGTTAAATGATAGTAGACTAAATTTCAAAATTGGGTCAGTTGATTTTTGAGAGCTCGCCAGAGTTTGGCGGTGGGAAGGAAGGGGCTCGGGTGGGGACGGTGGTTGTAGGGGGCGATGGCATGGTGGTGGTGGGGCCTCGCCAAATGAAGAAAACTCGACGCGGGTGGAGGCAGGGGTGGGGGTGGCGGAAGAACACAGGCGGTGGGGGGCGGTTCAGGGTAGGGCGTGCGCGGGGGGGGGGGGGGGTCTGGGCCAGTGGTTTGGCCGGCGGCCCGTGCAGTGCTCTGTAGGGGAAGAATCAGAGACGAGGAAGAAGAAGGGTTAGGAGACGTATGATCTTTTCTTTATCCAACCGCCTGAAATGGTCGACTGACCCAAATGAAAAAAGTCACGCGACCTGCATGTAGACATTCCTTTATATTTAGTACCATCATCATAGCTACTTAGCACTACTCCTCAATCCATCAAGCTAAACAACGTGCCACTCATAATACCAAACTTGTTGCTCAAATATAAATCTGATATGATGCTGATATTACTATAACAGATAACATTTTATTGATTAGCTAATGTTCCTACTTTACTTTCGAAAAGCACGTGCACCACATATAGAGAGATAGTAGGGAGTTGCATTCTTAATGCGCTCTGGTTCATCTTGTGTGGGCACTGCCCAACGAACATTTTATTATCCAAAATCTGCTTTCTCTTCTTTAGCATGTTCCTCTTTTGTTCTTCTTTAATAGGTACTCTCTCCATTCCTAAATACAAGTCTTTGTATAGATGTAACGCCCCGAGACCCATGTGCCAGGTGTCCTCCAGTTATTCGCTGTTGTTGCCTTGTCATTGCTTGCGTGTCATGCATTGCATATCATGTCATCATGTGCATTTCATTTGCATACATGTTCATCTCATGCATCGAAGCATTTTCCCCGTTGTCCGTTTTGCAATCTGGCGCTCCTATGTCACCCGGTGCCCCTTTCTACCTCTTTTCATGTGCGGGTGTTAAAAGTTTTTGGATTGGACTGAGACCTGCCATGCGGCCTTGGTTTACTATCGGTAGACCGCCTGTCAAGTTTCGTGTCATTTGGACTTCGTTTGATACTCCAACGATTAACCGAGGGACCGAAAAGGCCTCATGTGTGTTGCAGCCCAACACCCCTCCAAAGTGGCCCAAAACCCACCAAAACCCCCACCATCATTTCGGTCGTTCAATCACGATCGTGTGGCCGAAAACCGCACCTCATTTGGACTCTCCTAGCTCTCTATACCTATAAATATGTGTCTCTCTCCGAAATTCTCGCGCAGATCAAACCCTAACTTTTCCCCTCGCGCCGCCGGACACTTCTTCCACCGGCCGGACATGTCCGCCCACCTTCCCCGTCCACTCATGCGCCGCCACGTCACCGCCGCCATCTCCTCTCTCCTCCGGCCCGGCAAGCCCACGGGAGGCCCTCCCGGGCCCGAGGCGGCCGCCGCCTACCTTCGCCCGAGCGCCCGAGAGGACCGACGTGCGCCGCCCGGCTCGTCCCCGCTGCCGTACCACGCCGGTTCGCCACACCTCCGGCCGCCGCCTCCCACCGGCGCTGCCCCGCCGCCCATCGTACCTCGCCGCCATCGGTGCGCCTCCGCCGCGGCTCCCCGTCGTCGCTCCGGCTCCCCGCCGGCCGGATCCGGCCCGGGAGCACCTCGCCGCCCCTTTTCCCACCAACTCCGGCGAACTACGACGCCGGCAAACCTCGGGCCGTGTGCAGCTACAGTACCCATCAGATCTGGATCCAGATCCGGTTGACTTCTTCCCTCCCGAAACCCTAACTTTTTGCATTCTTCCACATGCCATAACTCCGCATCCGTAGCTCCGATTCGCGCGTTTAGCATATCAAAATGTTCATCTCGAAGAGCACATCATTTCATCTCATTGCATCATTTTCATTTGAGCTTATCTTGATGCCCTAAATGCTGTTGGAAGTGGGCTATGTGAGGTATTTGTCAGATCTGTTTCATCAAATAGCTTTTTGTCATTTTTGCCATGATTAATGTGTGCATGATATGCTCCTGAGCTCTACATGTGTTTTGTTATATGCCATGCCATCTTTACAGAGGAGCTTTACATGTATTTTTGTGATCTTTGTGGTGACTAGCACAAACTTGCAAAGTAGCATAATCGGTAATGCTGATTTCAGGGACTTAGAATTTCACTAAGTCCTTGTCCTGATTTTGTTGTTATGCCATATGTTCATGTTGTTTCCTAGTGATCAGTGCCTCTTTTGAGGATGATCAGTAAGGATGTTTTGTTAAAATTGTGGTGCTCTATCCATCCATGTCTTTCTTTGCATTTATGGAGCAACCTAGCTTGAGTCAATCGAGCTCTACTTTTGCTATATCATGAATCCTGGCAGATTGTTGACTTGTTAGCGATTTTGCCGAGTATGTTGCTATTGATCCGTGCGTGCTATGTTGTTGTTCTTGCCATGTCTAGCTTCTATGCTATGTATTCTTGATGGGTGTATGCTTAGTTTGTCATGCAATTGTATTTTCTGATCCCTTTTGGCTCAAGGTCACTAAGGGACTTTTGTTAAGTGCTTTGAGTAGCTTCATGCCATGCCTTGCTTTGCCATGTTAATTTCCTTTAGCATATAGTTTTCATGCTCCAAAGTGTGCTTCCTGATATTAAATTCCAGACTTGTGTTAATTTCACTAAGTCTGAAACCTGTTATCATTTGCACTTTTGCCATGCTTGTTTGAACCTGTTAATGGATGAATTAGCCATAGCTCAGTGTTCATCTTTTGTCAAGCATCTTGAGTATATCCTTGCCATGTATTTTGTTGCCATGTTTGAGTGTTGTAGCATATTTATCTTGTTGCATTTAGATGGCTACTTGCTGTTTATCGCAGTCCGGTGCCATATTTGTTTTGCTTGCCATTTCCAAACCGTGCATCCGATTCCGATGTTCTTTATATCGATTTCAACCGAAATCACCTCATGTTTCCAGTGGCACTCTTGGATTTCCAAGTTGAGGCCAGGTTCAATCATTCCATTGCAATCATGCATATGCATCGCATACCGCATCCCGCATATCATACCATGTTCATGTGTTGGTTGTTTACTATGTTGTGTGCTTCTTTCCGACGTTTGCTTCTCCGGGTTGGTTCCGATAACATCGCGTTTGTGAGGACTTGTTCATCTATGTCCGTTTGTCTTCTTCATGGACTCATTCTTCTTCCTTGCGGGATTTCAGGCAAGATGACCATACCCTCGAAATCACTTCTATCTTTGCTTGCTAGTTGCTCGCTCTTTTGCTATGCCTATGTTGCAATACCTACCACTTGCTTATCATGCCTCCCATATTGTTAAACCAAGCCTCTAACCCACCTTGTCCTAGCAAACCGTTGTTTGGCTATGTTACCGCTTTGCTCAGCCCCTCTTATAGCGTTGTTAGTTGCAGGTGAAGATTGAAGTTTGTTCCTTGTTGGAACATGGAGATGTTGTTCCTTGTTGGAACATGTTTATTTGTTGGGATATCACAATATCTCTTATTTAATTAATGCATCTATATACTTGGTAAAGGGTGGAAGGCTCGGCCTTATGCCTGGTGTTTTGTTCCACTCTTGCCGCCCTAGTTTCCGTCATATCGGTGTTATGTTCCCGGATTTTACGTTCCTTACGCGGTTGGGCTATAATGGGAACCCCTTGACAGTTTGCCTTGAATAAAACTCCTCCAGCAAGGCCCAACATTGGTTTTACCATTTGCCACCTAGCCTTTTCTTTCCCTTGGGTAGGCCTGCCCAAGGGTCATCTTTATTAAACCCCCGGGCCAGTTATCCTCTAAGTGTTGGTCCAACCTGTCAGCTGCCGGTGGCCACCAGGGGCAACTCTGGGCTGGCCTACCGGAACCTTGGACAATCCGGTGTGCCCTGAGAAAGAGATATGTGCAGCTCCTATCATGATTTGTCGGCACATTCGGGTGGCTTTGCTGGTCTTGTTTTACCATTGTCGAAATGTCTTGTAACCGAGATTCCGAGTCTGATCGGGTCTTCCCGCTAGAAGGAATATCCTTCATTGACTGTGAGAGCTTGTGTAACGCCCCGAGACCGATGTGCCAGGTGTCATTCAGTTATTCGTTGTTGTTGTCTTGTCATTGGCTTGCGTGTTGCATTGCATCATGTCATCATGCCATCATATCATTAATTTTTAAAACCTCAACTAAATAAATTGTATGGATTTTTGGTCCATTTAAATCGAGGGATATTCACATAGTGATTTCTCTTTAAAACATATTCAAAGTCTCCTACTATTATTAGGGAGCTATAAAAATATTCCATTCTTTTGGAATTAACCAAAACACACTTGAAAAATCCCCACTCCCTTTCTACTTCAAGTTTGGTCCCCAAACTTTGCCATTTATTATTTCATCATTTTCCGGAGCTCCACCAAAAATCCGAACATTTTTGGACCTTCCTTTCATCAAGTCCTAGTTCAAACCCATTTGAATTTCAAATGAGTTTGAATTTAAATCTTTCAATCATGCCCCTTTCTATTTTTCTTGGAACGAGCATATTTTTGCGAGTCCGGGAAAATAATCCCCTTGCCCAAAATTCTATTTCTACCTTCCTTTCTTCTCCTTTCTTCCTTGATTTATTTTCTATTTTCAGAAAATATAAGAGAGAGAGAAGAGAGAGGTAAGCCCAGCCAGGCCTCTGGCCATTCCCCTCCCCACCAGGCCGGCCCAGTCTTCCTAGGCCCAAGGCCCAGCCGCCCCCACCTTTCCCCGTAACCCTAGCCCGAACCACTCTCATCTCCTCCTCTCCCTCTCGTCCTCCCACACCGCCGCCACACACACGCGCAGCCCTCGATCCCCCTCGCTCCCTCGCCAAGTCCCTCCAGCGCCATCGTCACCCCGCCTCCGTTCGGCTCCACACCGAAGTCCACCGCCGCGGCCCTGCCAAACGTTGGTGACCCCGACGCGCCCACGCCCGATCTGCTTCGGCCCGCCTAGCTCATCATCTCCGCCCCGTGCCTCGTCTCAGCGCCGGCCGCCATGGATGCCGCCATGGACGCCGTCTTCCGCGCCCGGCCTCTCCCTCGCCTCGCCAGTGCCCAATCCCCATCGCCTCCTCCCGTCCCTTGCCGCACCGCGCCTGACCTCCTGGACCCCAAGCCATCATCGCTCCTGCTGCAGGGACGCCATGGTCGAGACCGCCTCCTGCAGTTCCTCCACCGCGCCCTGCTTATCCTCCCGCGCCGCGCCTCCTTCCTCTCCGCCTCCCCAAGCAGCACCCTCGCCGGCCGGAGTTCTTGCTGCCGCCATTTTCGTTTGGGGCCAGTGCCTCGCCTCTGTTTTGCCTACAGCAGACCCGCATCTCCCGCACCTTGGCCATGGTTGCCGCTGCTCTAAGACACCAGGTCGGCCGCCCGCTCGCCCGTCGTTCTGCTTCGTTGGAGCAGAGAACCAGCGCCGCCCTTCATGCCCATCGCGCCGTGCTTGTTGCATGCCAAGTCAGTCCCGTGGATTTTGTCAAGAGTTCCACTTCGACCCGTGCACGCCTTGTGGATTCGCCAAGTACCCCTACGAACCGTGTACGACTACCGGCGCCGAAGTCCGCGAGTACCACTACGTTTGTGATGTACATCTACACCAAGACCGGACCGACAAGTACCACGACGTCCGTGAACCACTACCGTCGCCCCGAAGATGTTGGATTCGTCAAGTACCTCTCCGAAAAACGAACGTGTACCACTACTTCCACGACGCCCGTGAACGTCTACCTCCACGACGACCCGTGAACGTCTACGAGATGTACCACTACCGTCGACCCGTGAACGTCTACTTCCCTCTACGAACTCGATCCGCCCCGAAAACGCACGCTTCAAAGGTATAACCGCCGAGAACGACCGCCGTGGACCAAATGCATGTGTTGAATGAGATGCTCGAGTTTTGCACCGTGATCGAATCGTCCTTGCGATGCCCGTTTTTGCATCGTGTCCGTTTGTCACTCGTTTCCATGCCACTATCCCGTGGGAACCCGGTAGACGGGAGCACCCCACCATCTCTAGCATGTTGCGCACATCGGCACGCCTCCTTTTGCATCGGTATCTCCATGAGTTACCGGGACCGGAATGTTGCCGTGGCACCATTTTTGTCTCGCCGCCGTGGCACCCTTTTCATTCCGCCATGGTGACCAAATGCCTCGTATCATGCTCATGTCAACATTTTCATAAAAATTGCACAAAACTTGCATATGTCATCCGCATCATGATAACAACATTTAAAATGTTTAAACTTGTTGTTGCATTAAATTGCTAAATGCATATGGGGATTTACCGGATTTGTTGTTTTTATATCCGGCCCCATTTAAATTGTTTAGATGGTATAGTTTATATTATGCTTCACCTCTTGCCATGTTTAACAACAGTTAATATTGTTGGGTAGCTTAAACGAGAGATAACTAAATAATTGATGTGGTGTTCCGTCAACATGCACCTCGTTGCATATTGAGCTCCACTTAACTTGTAGTAATGTTTGTTGCACTTTGCCATGCCATGCCTCATTAAATCGGACATGCATCATACTCGTTTGTGCATCATGCCATGTTGATGTGTGGGTTGTTTACTATGTTGTGTGCTTCTTTTCCGGTGTTTGCTTCTTCGGGTTGGTTCCGATAACGTCGAGGTTGTGAGGATCCATTCGTCTACGTCCGTTTGTCTTCTTCATGGACTCGTTCTTCTTCCTTGCAGGATTTCAGGCAAGATGATCATACCCTCGAAATCACTACTATCTTTGCTATGCTAGTTTGCTCGCTCTTTGCTATGCCAATGCTACGATGCCTACCTTTGCTTGTCAGCCTCCCAAATTGCCATGTTCAGCCTCTAACCCACCAATGTCCTAGCAAACCGTTGATTGGCTATGTTACCGCTTTGCTCAGCCCCTCTTATAGCGTTGTTAGTTGCAGGTGAAGATTGAAGTTTGTTCCTTGTTGGAACATGGAGATGCCGTTCCTTGTTGGAACATTTATTTGCTTGTTGGGATATCACAATATATCTTACTTAATTAATGCATCTATATACTTGGTAAAGGGTGGAAGGCTCGGCCTTATGCCTGGTGTTTTGTTCCACTCTTGCCGCCCTAGTTTCCGTCATATCGGTGTTATGTTCCCGGATTTTGCGTCCCTTACGCGGTTGGGCTATAATGGGAACCCCTTGACAGTTCACCTTAAGTAAAGCTTCTCCAGCAATGCCCAACATTGGTTTTACCATTTGCCACCTAGCCTTTTTCCCTTGGGAGTCGCGCATCCCGAGGGTCATCTTTATCTTAACCCCCCCCCCCCCCGGGCCAGTGCTTGTCTAAGTGTTGGTCCGAACTAGAGTCCTGTGCAGCGCCCCCTCGGGGAAACTCGAGGTTTGGTTTTAGTTGTACGGAGCGCTCATCTGGGTGTGCCCTGAGAAAGAGATATGTGCAGCTCCTATCGGGATTTGTCGGCACATTCGGGCGGTGTTGCTGGTTTAGTTTTACCCTGTCGAAATGTCTTGTTGTACCGGGATACCGAGTCTGATCGGAGTGTCTCGGGTGGAGGTCTATTCCTTCGTTGACCGTGAGAGCTTGTGATGGGCTAAGTTGGGACACCCTGCAGGGATTTGAACTTTCGAAAGCCGTGCCCGCAGTTATGGGCAGATGGGAATTTGTTAACGTCCGGTTGTAGAAAACCCGAAGTTGACCTTAATTAAAATACATCAACCGCGTGTGTAACCGTGATGGTCTCTTTCCGGCGGAGTTCGGGAAGTGAACACGGTTGTTGGAGTTATGCTTGACGTAGGTTGTTATAGGATCACTTCTTGATCATAGTTTCTCGACCGTGCTTTGCCTTCTCTTCTCGCTCTCATTTGCGTATGTTAGCCACCATATATGCTAGTCGCTTGCTGCAGCTCCACCTCATTACTCCATCCTTCCTATAAGCTTAAATAGTCTTGATCTCGCGGGTGCGAGATTGCTGAGTCCCCGTGGCTCACAGATACTTCCAAAAACCAGCTTGCAGGTGCCGTTGAGTCCATGCAGATGACGCAACCAAGCTCAGGAGGAGCTCGATGAAGATCTTGTCCTTTGTGTTGTTTCCGTTCTAGTTGATCAGTAGTGGAGCCCAGTTGGGGTCGATCGGGGACCTTTGTCGCATTTGGGGTTCTTCTTTTATTTTGGTTCCGTAGTCGGGCCTTGATTGTATTTGGTTGATGTAATGCTTTATTCATGTAATTGTGTGAAGTGGCGAGTGTAAGCCAACTATGTATCTCTTTCCCTTATGTATTACATGGGTTGTGTGAAGATTACCTCACTTGCGACATTGCTTTCAATGCGGTTATGCCTCTAAGTCGTGCTTCGACACGTAGGAGATATAGCCGCATCGAGGGCGTTACAAGTTGGTAATCAGAGCCTTCCCCGACCTTAGGAGCCCCACTGCTTGATCGTTTTTAGCGGCCGAGTTGTGTCTAGAAAAATGTTTTGAGTCATTTAGGAATTATATATCGGAGAGTTAGGAATTCTTTTTACTCCCCAGTCCCTTCGTCGCTCTGGTGAGGCATCCTGACGTAGAGTTTTGACTCTTCTCTTCTCAAATTTCACTAAATTTTTTTTAGGATCACGCGGGTATCTTGGAATCGTTCCGATGGTTTTATGATGAGAACATTGTCTTGGTGCCTCCTGTCAGGGGTTTTGTGGAAGTGTCCCGGGGAGTTGAGCTCTGAGGTGTTGTCGTCATAATTTTATCGTTGCAGTTCTGGAATACCTGAGTTTAGTACGCCGACATCGAAAATCTCTTTTATGCAGTTCGTTGGTGAGATAACCCCGATAACCCAGTACTGAGGTGAGTACGGGAGTATCGCCATAATTTGTATAACGGATGATTTTTGAAGGTTGAGGTAGATGATTTCCGAAGGTTTCTTGGTTATGTGTTGAAGGATGGATACAGCTGGATGTAGGATTTGCTAGTTTGGGTGAGATATTATGCTTCCCCTGTATCCCCAACACCTGATTGCATAACCGGAAAATTTCGGGAGTTTCATAGGTGGGAATTCAAGTAGCTCTTAGGATATCTTTCCGACGGATGTATGATATGAAATTGGGGTTCGACGTCTAGTGGTCCGCCTATTCACGGTTGGTTTTACAGTGGTCTCGTTGTGTCTTAAAGAGTCCTTGGCTATGCCGACTCGGGGACGCTTCGTATGTCATGTGCACTGCCTTGTACATGATGCTGCTGTACGATCGAGCCCGTGTAGGCCCCACCACGAAAACTTCGGACGAAATCTCTATCATATGTTTGTTCCGGCTTATTCTGCAAGCCAATCCTTTGTTTTGTTTTATTTGTGGTATTCGAGTTGCTTCGAGTCAAATGTTGAATCCATACCTTTTCCAAATGGTGTTCTCATATTCCTATGCGAATACTAATCCTTCTTGATCATCGAGATTGTGCTGTCAATCCTTTTTAACCGGTGTGCTCCTCCTCAAGTGGATCCAATCATTTCAACATCAGTAAGATCAATTATCTCTTCTTCTCAACAGTGTTATTTCTTCCGTCTCCAAGTTGCCTTTGTTTTTTCCCACCCTCCCTGCCTTTGTTTTTCTCCAAGGACTCAGATTTCTTAATCGAGTATCCATCTTGTTGATGTGAAGTCTCTCCATTCTTTTCCTTCAATGTTCTTATCCGGTGATTCTCATGAAGTTTCTAACGGAGCTTCAAGTTCGTCATTCTTCTTTCTTTCTTCTCCGGTGGATTCAAGTCAAGATTTGTCGATTATATCCCCTTTTTCTCGTCTCAAATACCTTCTCTTGTCGGTGCTCCTCATATTTATCCATCTCTCGCTATTAAATTGTTCCGGAGTGCTCAAGATATCTCGAAGATTCGTGTTTCCACTCTGCATTCGTTCAAGCTCTTTCGAGATTGGTATCTCATTCAAGTCATTTAATTCAACCGGTGCAACATCTCTTTTAAATCTTTTCAACGGTGTTCTTTTGAGTGGGCCCTAACCCACAGGTCTTTTCCCAGGATCTTACCTGACTCTTCTAATTCTCCCGGAGATGTCCTTAAAATTCTTTTCGAAGTTTGACGTAAGAATGATTATCATCAGTCATGTGTCCTTCTCCAAGATCTTTCAAATTCTTTTCATCGTTGGTTCAACCTTTCTAATTTTCATCCCGGAGTGCCTCAACAATTTTGGTGGTTCTCGTCATCATTCTCAACATGTGCAGACCGAAGAGGGATTTCTCCTTAATCTTGCTCTTTTCTCTTCAAGATTCGTGGTGCTAGCTTGTTGCCATCCTCTCATAATTGTTTTCGATTGTGAGAATCTTTTTCACCCATCTGGAGTAATTCAAGAGTCTTCTCAGTTTGATTATCCGGAGCCCATCATCGAAGATTTATTCATTCTCAGTTTGCAGTTATCATTCTCCGATCTTACCGGTGCCTTGTTCAAGTGATCTTTAATCGGCTCGTGCTCTCTTCGTTCTCATGTATCTAGATTGTCTCATGTATCTTCGTTCATTTCACTATTCTTCCCGGTGTTTCTTTGTCTTCCCTTAATTCATTTTCAATCCGTACGATGGTTCGTTCAAGATTTTTTTTCTTCTTTCTTATCATATCAATTCATTTGTTGTTCCAATCCTACCGGTGGTTCGTTGAAGACCTTCTCAAGTTTACGCCATATCTCTCTTAATCCTTTCTACAAGAATAAGTAGTATGCCAAATCCGTTGCTTGTCATCAATTTAAATTGGTGAAGGATACGCATAACATAATTCTTATTCTGGTTTCATCCAAGTGATTAATCCTTTCCTTCAGAGTTTGTCCAGGAGGAATAAATTCTTGGCTGCTTGTTGTTCATCTTTCTTCCGGAGTTCTATGTTTTCCGCATTATCTCGTCGCGAAGCTCCATCTAAATCATTGCAAGGATTCACCTTGTGTTTTCAATTTCTCTTTCTTTTTATTCTTTTGTTACCAGAGTTTCTTCATGGAGGCTATGCATGATGGTTCATCAAGGATTTATATCACTTCTCCAAGTGTTCATTGAGATTCTTTCCTAAGGAGCTCAAGCTTTCTTCTTCTTGTAATCCGGAGTGCTATTCTTTCTACCTTATTTTTTGAGATGGTGTTATGTCACTCTTGACAATTTCCTTCTTGTTTCATGATTCATATGTTGTCAAGAATGAGGTATTTTAAATCCATTAATCTCTTCGTTGGAGTTATCTTGTGTCATATTTCACCTAAAGCCTTCCCTAAGGTTTGTTGCTATCTATGGTGCTTATAAATGACCCAAGTTCTTCATTTATCCTCCCGGCGAAATAAGTTCTCGTCTCCTTGTTGATATCAATCCAATCCCTTTCCCGTGAGTGGCAGGTTGTCACCTCATAGTTTTGAGATGTTTTCCATAAGCCCACTACAAGCTTATTCGTTTCGTTGTTGGTTTTCCAACAACTCTGTTATAACCTTCTTGGAAGGGTGCTTGGCATTTTCTTCTCCATTCTTCTATTTCAATTATCTATCTTCTATTCTTTTGTTTCGGAGGCATTGTGATGTTGTGCTCTTCAATCATCATCTTGTTTTGTCAGGATCGTGTTCTTTTCATGCTTATCCATTTAACCGGAGTGTCCTGCCTTTTTCTTTCAAGTTCTTTTTCATCTTATCAAGTCTTGCATCTCTTTCCAATCGGAGTGCTGTCCGATTTTGATCTTCCTTGTTCCTTGTTTATCTCGTTTCAACCAGAGTGATTTCAATTCCTTATTGTCCATTGTACTCGTCATTCATAGCTTCGCTACCTTCAAGTCCTCGTAATGTTCCTTGTTCCTCTTTTCTAACGGATTGTTTGCAATCTCGTTCGTCTCTGCTGTACTCTTTCTTTTAAATTGCTCAACCTCTCAAGGTTCATGGTTTCACTCATTGGTCAAAGAAGCAACTTAGTTTTACCGCTTCTCTTTCCCTTTCGTTTTCCCTCCGGTGCCATTCTAGATCTCGGGACGAGATCCTCTCGTAGTGGTGGAGTGTTGTAACGCCCCGAGACCGATGTGCCAGGTGTCGTTCAGTTATTCGTTGTTGTTGTCTTGTCATTGGCTTGCGTGTTGCATTGCATCATGTCATCATGCCATCATATCATTAATTTTTAAAACCTCAACTAAATAAATTGTATGGATTTTTGGTCCATTTAAATCGAGGGATATTCACATAGTGATTTCTCTTTAAAACATATTCAAAGTCTCCTACTATTATTAGGGAGCTATAAAAATATTCCATTCTTTTGGAATTAACCAAAACACACTTGAAAAATCCCCACTCCCTTTCTACTTCAAGTTTGGTCCCCAAACTTTGCCATTTATTATTTCATCATTTTCCGGAGCTCCACCAAAAATCCGAACATTTTTGGACCTTCCTTTCATCAAGTCCTAGTTCAAACCCATTTGAATTTCAAATGAGTTTGAATTTAAATCTTTCAATCATGCCCCTTTCTATTTTTCTTGGAACGAGCATATTTTTGCGAGTCCGGGAAAATAATCCCCTTGCCCAAAATTCTATTTCTACCTTCCTTTCTTCTCCTTTCTTCCTTGATTTATTTTCTATTTTCAGAAAATATAAGAGAGAGAGAAGAGAGAGGTAAGCCCAGCCAGGCCTCTGGCCATTCCCCTCCCCACCAGGCCGGCCCAGTCTTCCTAGGCCCAAGGCCCAGCCGCCCCCACCTTTCCCCGTAACCCTAGCCCGAACCACTCTCATCTCCTCCTCTCCCTCTCGTCCTCCCACACCGCCGCCACACACACGCGCAGCCCTCGATCCCCCTCGCTCCCTCGCCAAGTCCCTCCAGCGCCATCGTCACCCCGCCTCCGTTCGGCTCCACACCGAAGTCCACCGCCGCGGCCCTGCCAAACGTTGGTGACCCCGACGCGCCCACGCCCGATCTGCTTCGGCCCGCCTAGCTCATCATCTCCGCCCCGTGCCTCGTCTCAGCGCCGGCCGCCATGGATGCCGCCATGGACGCCGTCTTCCGCGCCCGGCCTCTCCCTCGCCTCGCCAGTGCCCAATCCCCATCGCCTCCTCCCGTCCCTTGCCGCACCGCGCCTGACCTCCTGGACCCCAAGCCATCATCGCTCCTGCTGCAGGGACGCCATGGTCGAGACCGCCTCCTGCAGTTCCTCCACCGCGCCCTGCTTATCCTCCCGCGCCGCGCCTCCTTCCTCTCCGCCTCCCCAAGCAGCACCCTCGCCGGCCGGAGTTCTTGCTGCCGCCATTTTCGTTTGGGGCCAGTGCCTCGCCTCTGTTTTGCCTACAGCAGACCCGCATCTCCCGCACCTTGGCCATGGTTGCCGCTGCTCTAAGACACCAGGTCGGCCGCCCGCTCGCCCGTCGTTCTGCTTCGTTGGAGCAGAGAACCAGCGCCGCCCTTCATGCCCATCGCGCCGTGCTTGTTGCATGCCAAGTCAGTCCCGTGGATTTTGTCAAGAGTTCCACTTCGACCCGTGCACGCCTTGTGGATTCGCCAAGTACCCCTACGAACCGTGTACGACTACCGGCGCCGAAGTCCGCGAGTACCACTACGTTTGTGATGTACATCTACACCAAGACCGGACCGACAAGTACCACGACGTCCGTGAACCACTACCGTCGCCCCGAAGATGTTGGATTCGTCAAGTACCTCTCCGAAAAACGAACGTGTACCACTACTTCCACGACGCCCGTGAACGTCTACCTCCACGACGACCCGTGAACGTCTACGAGATGTACCACTACCGTCGACCCGTGAACGTCTACTTCCCTCTACGAACTCGATCCGCCCCGAAAACGCACGCTTCAAAGGTATAACCGCCGAGAACGACCGCTGTGGACCAAATGCATGTGTTGAATGAGATGCTCGAGTTTTGCACCGTGATCGAATCGTCCTTGCGATGCCCGTTTTTGCATCGTGTCCGTTTGTCACTCGTTTCCATGCCACTATCCCGTGGGAACCCGGTAGACGGGAGCACCCCACCATCTCTAGCATGTTGCGCACATCGGCACGCCTCCTTTTGCATCGGTATCTCCATGAGTTACCGGGACCGGAATGTTGCCGTGGCACCATTTTTGTCTCGCCGCCGTGGCACCCTTTTCATTCCGCCATGGTGACCAAATGCCTCGTATCATGCTCATGTCAACATTTTCATAAAAAATGCATAAAACTTGCATATGTCATCCGCATCATGATAACAACATTTAAAATGTTTAAACTTGTTGTTGCATTAAATTGCTAAATGCATATGGGGATTTACCGGATTTGTTGTTTTTATATCCGGCCCCATTTAAATTGTTTAGATGGTATAGTTTATATTATGCTTCACCTCTTGCCATGTTTAAGAACAGTTAATATTGTTGGGTAGCTTAAACGAGAGATAACTAAATAATTGATGTGGTGTTCCGTTAACATGCACCTCGTTGCATATTGAGCTCCACTTAACTTGTAGTAATGTTTGTTGCACTTTGCCATGCCATGCCTCATTAAATCGGACATGCATCATACTCGTTTGTGCATCATGCCATGTTGATGTGTGGGTTGTTTACTATGTTGTGTGCTTCTTTTCCGGTGTTTGCTTCTTCGGGTTGGTTCCGATAACGTCGAGGTTGTGAGGATCCATTCATCTACGTCCGTTTGTCTTCTTCATGGACTCGTTCTTCTTCCTTGCGGGATTTCAGGCAAGATGATCATACCCTCGAAATCACTACTATCTTTGCTATGCTAGTTTGCTCGCTCTTGCTATGCCAATGCTACGATGCCTACCTTTTGCTTGTCAGCCTCCCAAATTGCCATGTTCAGCCTCTAACCCACCAATGTCCTAGCAAACCGTTGATTGGCTATGTTACCGCTTTGCTCAGCCCCTCTTATAGCGTTGTTAGTTGCAGGTGAAGATTGAAGTTTGTTCCTTGTTGGAACATGGAGATGCCGTTCCTTGTTGGAACATTTATTTGCTTGTTGGGATATCATAATATATCTTACTTAATTAATGCATCTATATACTTGGTAAAGGGTGGAAGGCTCGGCCTTATGCCTGGTGTTTTGTTCCACTCTTGCCGCCCTAGTTTCCGTCATATCGGTGTTATGTTCCCGGATTTTGCGTCCCTTACGCGGTTGGGCTATAATGGGAACCCCTTGACAGTTCGCCTTAAGTAAAGCTTCTCCAGCAATGCCCAACATTGGTTTTACCATTTGCCACCTAGCCTTTTTCCCTTGGGAGTCGCGCATCCCGAGGGTCATCTTTATCTTAACCCCCCCCCCCGGGCCAGTGCTTGTCTAAGTGTTGGTCCGAACTAGAGTCCTGTGCAGCGCCCCCTCGGGGAAACTCGAGGTTTGGTTTTAGTTGTACGGAGCACTCATCTGAGTGTGCCCTGAGAAAGAGATATGTGCAGCTCCTATCGGGATTTGTCGGCACATTCGGGCGGTGTTGCTGGTTTAGTTTTACCCTGTCGAAATGTCTTGTTGTACCGGGATACCGAGTCTGATCGGAGTGTCTCGGGTGGAGGTCTATTCCTTCGTTGTCCGTGAGAGCTTGTGATGGGCTAAGTTGGGACACCCTGCAGGGATTTGAACTTTCGAAAGCCATGCCCGCGGTTATGGGCAGATGGGAATTTGTTAACGTCTGGTTGTAGAAAACCCGAAGTTGACCTTAATTTAAATATATCAACCGCGTGTGTAACCGTGATGGTCTCTTTCCGGCGGAGTTCGGGAAGTGAACACGGTTGTTGGAGTTATGCTTGACGTAGGTTGTTATAGGATCACTTCTTGATCATAGTTTCTCGACCGTGCTTTGCCTTCTCTTCTCGCTCTCATTTGCGTATGTTAGCCACCATATATGCTAGTCGCTTGCTGCAGCTCCACCTCATTACTCCATCCTTCCTATAAGCTTAAATAGTCTTGATCTCGCGGGTGCGAGATTGCTGAGTCCCCGTGGCTCACAGATACTTCCAAAAACCAGCTTGCAGGTGCCGTTGAGTCCATGCAGATGACGCAACCAAGCTCAGGAGGAGCTCGATGAAGATCTTGTCCTTTGTGTTGTTTCCGTTCTAGTTGATCAGTAGTGGAGCCCAGTTGGGGTCGATCGGGGACCTTTGTCGCATTTGGGGTTCTTCTTTTATTTTGGTTCCGTAGTCGGGCCTTGATTGTATTTGGTTGATGTAATGCTTTATTCATGTAATTGTGTGAAGTGGCGAGTGTAAGCCAACTATGTATCTCTTTCCCTTATGTATTACATGGGTTGTGTGAAGATTACCTCACTTGCGACATTGCTTTCAATGCGGTTATGCCTCTAAGTCGTGCTTCGACACGTAGGAGATATAGCCGCATCGAGGGCGTTACAGCTTGTGATGGGCTAAGTTGGGACACCCCTGCAGGGTTTTGAACTTTCGAAAGCCATGCCCACGGTTATGGGCAGATGGGAATTTGTTAACGTCCGGTTGTAGAAAACCTGAAGTTGACCTTAATTAAAATACATCAACCACGTGTGTTACCGTGATGGTCTCTTCTCGGCGGGGCCCGGGAAGTGAACACGGTGTTGGAGTTATGCTTGACGTAGGTTGTTTTAGGATGACTTCTTGATCATAGTTCATCGACCGTGCTTTTGCCTTCTCTTCTCGCTCTCTTTTGCAAATATGTTAGCCACCATATGTGCTAGTTGCTTGCTGCAGCTCCACCTCATACCTTTACCTTACCTATAAGCTTAAATAGTCTTGATCGCGAGGTTGTGAGATTGCTGAGTCCCCGTGACTCACAGATACTCCCAAAAGCAGTTTGCAGGTGCCGATGAAACCGTGCAGGCGACGCAACCAAGCTCAAGGAGGAGCTCGATGAAGATCTTGTCCTTTGTGTTGTTTCGTTCTAGTTGATCAGTAGTGGAGCCCAGTCGGGACGACCGGGGATCTGTGCAGCTTTTGGAGTAGTCTTCTTTTATTTTGGTTCCGTAGTCAGACCTTGATTGTATTTCGATGATGTAATGCTTTATTAATGTATTGTGTGAAGTGGCGAGTGTAAGCCAACTATGTATCTTTTCCCTTATGTATTACATGGGTTGTGTGAAGATTACCTCACTTGCGACATTGCTTTCAATGCGGTTATGCCTCTAAGTCATGCTTCGACACGTGGGAGATATAGCCGCATCGAGGACGTTACAATTGATTCCACCATGGACTATATATGGAGCAAAATGAGTGAATCTACACTCTAAAATGTATCTATATACATCTGTATGCGATCCATAGTGGAAATATCTACAAAGACTTATATTTTGGAATGGAGGGAGTATGATAGTAGTACAGTATGTTCCTTGTAGTGAAGAGGAGCAGGGAAATTTGTAGTGTAGAGGTCTATTCGGTCGGTTGTGATGGACACTTTCAACTCTTTGGGCCTCTTTGATTCGTAAGATTTTGTAAACATAGGAATAGGAATTGTAGTGGCCTGCCCACTTGAATCCTATAAGATTAGCAAGGAAATGCGGGGAGCTGTGTCGTCTTTGAGAGTTACACTAATATTAATAGTGCCGCATCGTCAGTTGAAGAGAGCTGGTATCCGAAGCCTTTCTAGCCATACCGGCAATAGTAGCCAATATTTTCGAGCAAGTTCCACTTTCCTGATTTTACTTGTGATGCTTATGGTTTTCCCGCTATATCTACACTATGATTTGTGTAGATGCTTTGTGTCGCACTAGCAGCAGTCCACTCTTAAAGCTAAACAACACACCAATCATAAGTCCAAAGCTTACTTCTTCAAAAAATTATGATATGATACTGATATTAATTATTTAACAGACACACATTTAATTGGTCAGCTAATGCTCCCACTTGATTTTCCAAATGCATGTGGCCACATATAGAGACGCAACATGGAATTGCATTTCTTTGGGCGATGTGATTCATCATGAGTGGGCATCCAACATTGTATGCAAAGAAGCGGAACCTCAAGAATATCCTTCCTCTTCTGTTCTTTAACATGTTCCTATTTTGTTATTCTGTATTTAGTACGTACAATATGTTCCTTGTCAGGAAGGGGAGTAGGGACATCTGCAATTGACAGCTGATAGAGCTGACCTGTACGTGATCGATAGGCTTTCAATTAGTAGCGGCAATACAACACCATATTTTCCAGCCAGTTCCACTTTCCCGATTTATATATGCTGGTTGTGGTTTACCCCTTTTATGTACATTATGATCTACCTAGTTGCTGTGTGCTCTTGTTATCATGGTTTGACAATAAACTCTCTATACATTATATATTATGAACCTATCATCTGCCAACTATCCTTAATTCTGGAGCCTATTTTTTGTGTACTTGTTCCAGATTATATTAATGCACGCACCATATTACAACACACATGGGCTCTCTCATCAGAATCTAGTGATAGCACACAAGGGTTACAGGGAGCCCCTATATTAGAATATCCTATACATTACAAAGATAATCTCACTACTATTATCTTTTCATGCTTCTCAAATATTATACGTAATCACAGTGAATATCAGAATCCGCACATCAGAAGAATATTGTGGAACACCGCAACGACTTACAAAGTTGGCACCAAGGAATTGAGTGCCATTCTGGATGTAGTGAAACTCATACGCTCCCCACCTGCAGATTCTTGTTCAGAATATGATCCTAATGACTATTCTGACCTCAAGGAGTCGAAGGCAGATGGCTTATCTTGTTCACCCATCAAGGTGCCTGTTCTAATTTGGCAAGGTTTTATTGATTGCGCATATCTTGCATAAGGTGTCTTGCATTTCTTCTACTTTGTTGCACTGCCATCTGCTTAGTTTACTTATCATATATGTCAAGATGCCATGCCCATCCATTATCAGTACATATTCCATCTGTCATCATACCATGTTTTCTCACTCAAATGTTGTTCTTGTGCATCAGACATCAAAAAGGTAGAGGGTGATTTCCGAACCGGAAGGAGCACCAGCAAAGTCCTTGAAAAAAGTGGTGGTGCCGGAGAAATCAGACGGCACCCCACTTATATTGGCTCGACAATCAGTGCACAAAACGTAGGGCTGATTCCAGCAGACTACACCCATACTTCATTGGTCATAACACTAGCCCCACCACATAGGACCCGCACTCCAGCAAAAGGTATGCCGATTTCAGTTGCGATAGCACCAGCCGTACCACAGATAAATCCCACTCCAGCGAAAAGTACAGCAAGTCCACTGGCCGAAGACCTATACCAACTATAGAGATGCCGAATTCCTGCAGATTGGAACCCCATTCCAGTTATTCCCAGTTTAAAAGACAATGCTTCAATGTTTTTAGGGACTACGTGCACATATTCCAATCATGGGAAGATTATAGTGAAGACGAACACCATTTTCACATCTTCCTGTCCCACTTACGTGTAAGTGCTATTATTCATGGTGATTATTTTCTTATTTCTGCCGATTGAATACATCAATGATTTACATTACATTGTTGTAAGTAGGCGATGGTCAATCTGGATAGTCATGACAAGCAAAGCTTGCTTGCGCTTTTCAAGGAAGCGCTGCGGCAGTATCAGTGTTACATGAGGAAATCACACTTTGATGGCAAGTCTATAAAAAAATTTCCGGTGAAGTCTCCTACGCTAAATTTAGAAGACAATGAATGGAAAAACCTTGTTATGCATTGGTCTCGTTCGTAGGATGAGGTACTGTGTAACGCCCTCGATGCAGCTATATCTCCCACGTGTCGAAGCACAACTTAGAGGCATAACCGCATTGAAAGCAATGTCGCAAGTGAGGTAATCTTCACACAACCCATGTAATACATAAGGGAAAGGGGTACATAGTTGGCTTACAATCTCCACTTCACACAATTACATGAATAAAGCATTACAACATCCAAATACAATCAAGGTCTGACTACGGAACCAAAATAAAAGAACAACCCCAAAAGCGACAAAGGTCCCCGATCGACCCCCAACTGGGCTCCACTACTGATCAACTAGAATGGAACAACACAAAGGACAAGATCTTCATCGAGCTCCTCCTGAGCTTGGTTGCGTCATCTGCACGGACTCATCGGCACCTGCAAGCTGGTTTTGGAAGTATCTGCGAGCCACGGGGACTCAGCAATCTCGCACCCTCGTAATCAAGACTATTTAAGCTTATGGGTAAGGTAAAAGTATGAGGTGGAGCTGCAGCAAGCGACTAGCATATATGGTGGCTAACCTATTCGCAAAAGAGAGCGAGAAGAGAAGGCAAAGCATGATCGATAAAAGTATGATTAAGAAGTGATCCTAAAACGACCTACGTCAAGCATAACTCCAACAACCGTGTTCACTTCCCGTACTCCACCGGAAAGAGACCATCACGGTTACACACGCGATTGATGCATTTTTAATTAAGGTCAACTTCAGGTTTTCTACAACCGGACGTTAACAAATTCCCATCTGCCCATAACCGCGGGCACGGCTTTCGAAAGTTCAAATTCCTGCAGGGGTGTCCCAACTTAGCCCATCACAAGCTCTCACGGTCAACGAAGGAATAGACCTCCTCCCGATACATTCCGATCAGACTCGGTATCCCGGTTCTACAAGACATTTCGACAGGGTAAAACTAAACCAGCAACACCGCCCGAATGTGCCGACAAATCCCGATAGGAGCTGCACATATCTCTTTCTCAGGGCACACTCAGATTGTCCTAGGTACGGGTAGGCCAGCCCAGAGTTGCCCCTGGTAGTCACCGGCAGCTGACAGGTTGGACCAACACTCAGAGGAGCACTGGCCCGGGGGGTAAAGTAATGATGACCCTCAGGAGCGCGACTCCCAAGGGAAAAGAAAAGGCTAGGTGGCAAATGGTAAAACCAATGTTGGGCATTGCTGGAAGAGCTTTACTTAAGGCGAACTGTCAAGGGGTTCCCATTATTAGCCAACCGCGTAAGGAACGCAAAAATCCGGGAACATAACACCGATATGACGGAAACTAGGGCGGCAAGAGTGGAACAAAATACCAGGCATAAGGCCGAGCCATCCACCCTTTACCAAGTATATTGATGCATTAATTAAATAAGATATAATGTGATATCCCAACAAGTAAACATGTTCCAACAAGGAACGGTATCTCCATGTTCCAACAAGGAGCAAACTTCAATCTTCACCTGCAACTAACAACACTATAAGAGGGGCTGAGCAAAGCGGTAACATAGCCAAACAACGGTTTGCTGGGACAAGGTGGGTTAGAGGCTTGGTTCAATCATATGGGTGGCATGATAAGCAAGTGGTAGGTATCACAGCATAGGCATAGCAAAAGAGCGAGCAACTAAGCAAGCAAAGATAGAAGTGATTTCGAGGGTATGGTCATCTTGCCTGAGATCCCGCAACGAAGAAGAACGAGTCCATGAAGAAGACAAACGGACGTAGACGAACGGGTCCTCACAAACGCGACGTTATCGGAACCAACCCGAAGAAGCAAACACTGGAAAAGAAGCACACAACATAGTAAACAACCAACACTTGAACATGGTATGATATGCGAGATGCGGTATGCGATGCATATGCATGATTTGCAAGGGAATGCATGAACCTGGCCTCAACTTGGAAATCCAAGTGTTCCACTGGAAAGATGAGATGAAATTGCTTGAAAACGATATAAAGATTGCCGGAATCAGAGTTACGGTTTGGAAATGGCGAGCAATTCAAATATGGCACCGGTCTGCGATTTATAGCAAGTAGCCATCTAAATGCAATGAGATGAACATGCTACAGCACCCAAACATGGAAACAAAATACATGGCAGGGATCCATTCAAGAATCTTAACAAAAGTCTAGCACTGAGCTACGGCCAATTCATCCATTAACAGGTTCAAACAAGCATGGCAAAAATGCATATGGTAAACAGATTTCAGACTTAGTGAAATTTTAGATCAGGTAGCACACTTTGAAGCAAAAAAACTACATGCTACAGGACCTGAACATGGCAAGGTAAAGCATGGCATGGAGCTACTCAAAGAGCTTAACAAAAGTCCCTTAGTGACCTTGAGCCAAAAGAGATCAGAAAACACAATTGCAAGCATGTGAACATGGCAAAAACATAAACAGTTCTCGGACTTAGTGAAAACTGGAGCATGCTGAAAACAGATATCAAGTAGGCATGTTTACGAGCTCGATGCACTCACTACAGAGCAAGGCATGAAAATCTAAGCATACACCCATCAAGAATACACAAAATGCAAGCTAGACATGGCAAGACCAATAACATAGAATGCACGGATCAACTACAACATCATCGGCAAAATCGCTAACAAGTAGACAATCTGCCCAGATTCATGAAGTAGCAAAAGTAGAGCTCGATTGACTCAAGCTAGGTGCTCCATAATTGCAAACAAAGACATGGATGGATAGAGCACTACAAGATTAACAAAACATCCTTAATGAACATCCTAAAAAGAGGCACGGATCACTAGGAAACGACATGAACATATGGCCATATGAGATAAACAACTCAAGGACTTAGTGGAAATGCTAAGTCCCTGAAATCAGCATTACCAAGTGCCTCACTTTGCAAGCTTGTGCTAGTCACCACACACATCACAAAAATACATGGGTTGCACCTCTGGAAAGATGGAAAAACCCTTAACAAAACACATGTAGAGCGCAGGGGCATATCATGCACACAATAATCATGGCAAAAATGACAAATAGCTAAATGGAGCAGCAGATCTGACAATTATCTCAAGTAGCACTCTTCTAACAGCATTTAGGGCATCAAGATGAACTCAAATGAAAATGATGCAATTGAATGAGATGATATACTCTCTGAGACGAACATTTTGATATGCTATATGCTCAAATCGGAGTTACGGATGCAAAGTTACGGCATGATGAACATGGGCACATGAATCTGGAAATTTCGGGGACTTAGTAGAAATTATACCTCCGCGAAAATCAACGCGGGACGGAGGGATCCGGGACGGGGCGGTGAAGATCTGAGACGGGATGTGTTTGGATGAGATCCCGGTGGATCTCGTCCCGATCCACCGGAGAGGACGACGACGGCCAGAGGGAGGACGCGGTCGCCGGAGTGCGGCGCCGGTCGCCGGAGACGGGCGCGCTGGCGAAGGATGGCGCAGGGCCGGCGCGGGTTGGCGAGCAAGGCGGGTCGGCGGCGAGAAGTGCGGCGGCGCGGCGGCCGGGGCGATGGCCGGCGACGAGGGGCCCGGCGGAGGAGTGCGGCGGCCGGGGCGAAGGCGCGGGGCGGCGCGGCACCGGTGACCGGGGCGGCGCTCGCTGGCAACCGGGGCGGCGGAGGCGGGCGACAGGCGGCGGTGGATCCCGATCGGGCGGCGGCGCGAGGAGATGGGCCCCGCGGGCCTGATCCGGGCCGCGCGGGCCGGCAGCGGGGCTGGAGGAGAGAGAGAGCGGCGGGGTGAGGTGACGTGGCGGCGCTGGATAGGTGGAGGGAGGCGGCGGCGCTGAGGTGGCAGCCGGCGATTGGCCGGGCGACGTGGTGGCTGGGTGGACTCGTCCGGCCACTGGGCGGACATGTCCGGTGGCGCGGGGAGGAGTGGATCTAGGGTTCATCCGCGATTTTTGGGGAGTGGATCACATATTTATAGGTAGAGGGAGCTAGGAGAGTCCAAATGAGGTGCGGTTTGCGGACACGCGATCGTGATCGAACGCTCTAGATGATGGAGAGGATTTTGGTGGGTTTTGGGCCACTTTGGAAGGGTGTTGGGCTGCAACACACACGAGGCCTTCTCGGTCCCTCGGTTAACCGTTGGAGTATCAAACGAAGTCCAAATGGCACGAAACTTGACAGGCGGTCTACCGGTAGTAAACCAAGGCCGCATGACAAGTCTCGGTCCAATCCGGAAATGTTTAATCCACACACATGAAAGAAAGGTAGAAATGACCATCGGAGGAGAACGGAGCGCCGGAATGCAAAACGGACAACGGGGAAAATGCTCGGATGCATGAGATGAACATGTATGCAAATGAAATGCACATGATGACATGATATGCAATGCATGACATGCAAGCAATGACAAGGCAACAACAGCGAATAACTGGACGACACCTAGCACATCGGTCTCGGGGCGTTACAACACTCCACCACTACGAGAGGATCTCGTCCCGAGATCTAGAATGGCACCGGAGGGAAAACGGAAGAGAAAGAGAAGATGTAAAACTAAGTTGCTTCATTGACAAACGAGTGAAACCACGAACCTTGAAGAGGTTAAGCTATTTCGAGAATGGAATACGACGGAGATGAACGAAATAGAAAAACACTCCGTTAAGAACGAGTAACGAGTAAGAACAAATCCGGGAAGCACTCCGGTTAAATGGATAAGGGAAAAAAGAAGCATGATCTTGACAAAACAAAATGATGGGTTGAAAAGAGCAACATCGCAATGGCTCTGGAACAAAAGAATAGAAGATAGATAATTGAAATAAAAGAATGGAGAAGAAAATGCCAACTTCTGCCACAAAAGATTTGAAAAGGCATCTTAAAGAGAAGGGTCGAACGGAGTTATTAGAAAGCCAACAACGAAAAGAATAAGCTTGATATGGTCTTATGGAGTACAACTCAAATTATGAGGTGACACCTTGCCACTCACGAGAAAAGAATTGTATTGATATGAACAAGGAGGCGAGAAAGTATATCGCACCGGAAAGGATAAATGAAGAAATTGGATCATTTATGAGTACCATAAATAGCAACAATCCTCAGGGAAGGCTTTTGGTGAAATTTAACCCAAGATAGTTCCAATGAAGAGATTGATGGATTTAAAATATCCCAATCTTGGCAACATGTGAATCATGAAAACATGAACTCCAATTATCAAGAATGACATAATACCACCTTCAATGATATGGAAGAAAGAATTGCACTCCGGATTGCAAGATGGAGAATGCTTGAGCTCCTCTGAAAAGAATCTCAATGAACATTTGAGAAGGAATTAAATCCTTGATGAATCCATCATGTAGAACCTTCATGAAGAACTACGGTAACAAAAGGATGAACAAACGGAAGGAAGGAGAAGTTGAAAACACAAGGTGAAACCTTGTAATGATTTAGATGAATCTCCATGGTGATATAATTGAAAGAGGTTGGAACTCTGGGAAAATATAAGATGAACAATTGAGATCAAGAATTTTTACTGAACCTCCGGAATAGGAAATTAAGCACTTAGATGAAATAAGAATAAGGATTACATTATGCTTATCCTTCACCAATTAAATTGATGACAAACAACAGATTTGGCATACTACTTATTCCCGTAGAAAAGATTAAGAGAGATATAACATAAACTTGAGAAAATCTTCAACACACCACCGGTAGAATTGAAATAACGAATAAATTGATGAGGAAGAGAAGTCTTGAACGAACCACCGTAAGAATTGAAAAAGAACGAATAAAACATAACGAAACACCGGGAAGAATTATCAATTAAACGAAGATGCTTGAGAGAATTTAGATCCATGAGAACGAAGAGATTACGAGCTGATTAGAGAATACTTGATTTAGACACCGGTATGATTTAGAGTATGCGAGCTGAAAGATGGACTGAATCAATCTTAGATGATGGGCTCCAGATAATCCGACAGAAAATACTCTGAATTACTCTGGATGAGTGAAAAGAATTCTGACAATCGAAAACAACTATGAGAGGATGGCATAACGCTAGAACCACGAATCTTGAAGAGAAAGGAGCAAGATTAAAGAGAAACTCTTCTTCGGTCTTCAAATGTTGAGAATGATGACGAGAAACACCACCATGAATTTATTTAGACACTCCGGAAGAATCAAAACGAAGAGGTTAAACCAGCGATGAAAAGAATTTGAAAGATCTTGGTGAAAAGCATTTGGCTGATGATAATTCATTCTTACGTCAAACTTTCGAAAAGAATTTGAGGATACCTCCGGGAAAATAGGAAGAGTCAGGTAAGATCCTGGGAAAAGACCTGTGGGTTAGGGCCCACTCAAGAGAAGCACCGTTGAAATGATTAGAAGGAGAGAAAGCACCGGTTGAATTAAATGACTTGAATGAGGGAACATCCTCGAAATAGGTTGAACGGATCTTGGATGACAAGGCGAGCCTTCTGAGATATCTTCAGGGCACCAGAACAAATGAATAGCGAGAAATGAATGGTTATGAGGTGCACCGGCACGAGAAAAGCATTTGAAATACAGAAAAGAATATGATCGACACCGAAAGCTTGAATTGGATCCACCGGAAAAGGAAAGAATGGAGAATGATGAACTAGAAACTTTGTTAGTATCTTCATGAGAATCACCGGATAAGAACATGAAGGGAGAAGAATGGAGAGACTTCCATAATAAAATGGATATTTGATAAAGAAATCCGAGTCCTCGAAGAAAAAGGGTGGGTGGGTGGGAAAACAAAGGCAACTTGGGATGGAAGAAAACGACACCGTTGAGAAAGCTGAGATTGGATCTTGCGGATGATGAAATGATCGAAACCACTTGAAGAGAAAACACGCCGGTTGAAAAGGATTTACATGACAATCTCGATGATTAAGAAGGATTGGTATCCACATAGAAATATGAGAACAGCGTTTAGGAAAGGTATGGAATCAACATTTGACTTTGAAGCAACTCGAATACCACAACTGAAAAACAAAACAAAGGATTGGCTTGCAGAATAAGCCGGAACAAACATATGATAGAGATTTCGTCTGAAGTTTTCGTGGTGGGGCCTACACAGGCTCGATCGTACAACACCATCATGTACAAGGCAGTGCACATGACATACGAAGCGTCCCCAAGTCGGCATAGCCAAGGACTCTTTAAGACACAACGAGACCACTGTAAAACCGACCGTGAATAGGCGGACCACTAGACGTCGAACCCCAATTTCATATCATACATCTGTTGGAAAGAAATCCTAGGAGCTACTTGAATTCCCACCTATGAGACTTCCGAACCTTTCCGGTTATGCAATCAGGTGTTGGGGATACAGGGGAAGCATAATATCTCACCCAAATCTAGCAAATCCTACATCCAGCTGTATCCATCCTTCAACACATAACCAAGAAACCTTCGGAAACCATCTACCTCAACCTTCGAAAAGCATCCGTTATACAAGTTATGGCAATACTCCCGAACTCCTGCCCCAGTACTGTGTGGCGTCGAGGTTATCTCACCAACGAACTACATAAAAGAGATTTTCGATGTCGGCGTACTAAACTCAGGTATTCCAGAACTGCAACGATAAAATTATGACGACAACACCTCGGAGCTCAACTCCCCGGGACACTTCCACAAAACCCCTGACAGGAGGCACCAAGACAATGTTCTCGTCACAAAACCATCGGAATGATTCCAAGATACCCGCGTGATCCTAAATTTTTTTTAGTGAAATTTGAGAAGAGAAGAGTCAAAACTCTACGTCAGGATGCCTTACCAGAGCGATGAGGAGACTGGGAAGTAAAAAGAATTCCTAAACTCTCTGATATATAATTCCTAAATGAGTCAAAAACATTTTTTCTAGACACAACTCGGCTGCTAAAACGATCAAGCAATGGGGCTCCTAAGGTCGGGGAAGGCTCTGATTACCAACTTGTAACGCCCTCGATGCGGCTATATCTCCCATGTGTGAAGCACAACTTAGAGGCATAACCGCATTGAAAGCAATGTCGCAAGTGAGGTAATCTTCACACAACCCATGTAATACATAAGGGAAAGGGGTACATGGTTGGCTTACAATCGCCACTTCACACAGTTACATGAATAAAGCATTACAACATCCAAATACAATCAAGGTCCGACTACAGAACCAAAATAAAAGAAGAACCCCAAAAGCGACAAAGGTCCCCGATCGACCCCCAACTGGGCTCCACTACTGATCAACTAGCACGGAACAACACAAAGGACAAGATCTTCATCGAGCTCCTCCTGAGCTTGGTTGCGTCATCTGCACGGACTCATCGGCACCTGCAAGCTGGTTTTGGAAGTATCTATGAGCCACGGGGACTCAGCAATCTCGCACCCTCGCGATCAAGACTATTTAAGCTTATGGGTAAGGTAAAAGTATGAGGTGGAGCTGCAGCAAGCGACTAGCATATATGGTGGTTAACCTATTCGCAAAAGAGAGCGAGAAGAGAAGGCAAAGCACGATCGATAAAAGTATGATCAAGAAGTGATCCTAAAACGACCTACGTCAAGCATAACTCCAACGACCGTGTTCACTTCCCAGACTCTGCTGGAAAGAGACCATCACGGTTACACACGCGGTTGATGCATTTTTAATTAAGGTCAACTTCAGGTTTTCTACAACCGGACGTTAACAAATTCCCATCTGCCCATAACCGCGGGCACGGCTTTCGAAAGTTCAAATCCCTGCAGGGGTGTCCCAACTTAGCCCATCACAAGCTCTCACGATCAACGAAGGAATAGACCTCCTCCCGAGACATTCTGATCAGACTCGGTATCCCGGTTCTACAAGACATTTCAATAGGGTAAAACTAAACCAGCAACACCGCCCAAATGTGCCGACAAATCCCGATAGGAGCTGCACATATCTCTTTCTTAGGGCACACTCAGATTGTCCTAGGTACGGGTAGGCCAGCCCAGAGTTGCCCCTGGTGGTCACCGGCAGCTGACAGGTTGGACCAACACTCAGAGGAGCACTGGCCCGGGGGGTAAAATAATGATGACCCTCAGGAGCGCGACTCCCAAGGGAAAAGAAAAGGCTAGGTGGCAAATGGTAAAACCAATGTCGGGCATTGCTGTAAGAGCTTTACTTAAGGCGAACTGTCAAGGGGTTCCCATTATTACCCAACCGCGTAAGGAACGCAAAAATCCGGGAACATAACACCGATATGACGGAAACTAGGGCGGCAAGAGTGGAACAAAACACCAGGCATAAGGCCGAGCCATCCACCCTTTACCAAGTATATAGATACATTAATTAAATAAGATATAATGTGATATCCCAACAAGTAAACATGTTCCAACAAGGAATGGTATCTCCATGTTCCAACAAGGAGCAAACTTCAATCTTCACCTGCAACTAACAACGCTATAAGAGGGGCTGAGCAAAGCGGTAACATAGCCAAACAACGGTTTGCTGGGACAAGGTGGGTTAGAGGCTTGGTTCAACCATATGGGTGGCATGATAAGCAAGTGGTAGGTATCGCAGCATAGGCATAGCAAAAGAGTGAGCAACTAAGCAAGCAAAGATAGAAGTGATTTCGAGGGTATGGTCATCTTGCCTGAGATCCCGCAAGGAAGAAGAACGAGTCCATGAAGAAGAAAAACGGACGTAGACGAACGGGTCCTCACAAATGCGACGTTATCGGAACCAACCCGAAGAAGCAAACACCGGAAAAGAAGCACACAACATAGTAAACAACCAACACTTGAACATGGTATGATATGCGAGATGCGGTATGCGATGCATATGCATGATTTGCAAGGGAATGCATGAACCTGTCCTCAACTTGGAAATCCAAGTGTTCCACTGGAAAGATGAGATGAAATCGCTTGAAAACGATATAAAGATCGCGGGAATCAGAGTTACGGTTTGGAAATGGCGAGCAATTCAAATATGGCACCGGTCTGTGATTTACAACAAGTAGCCATCTAAATGCAATGAGATGAACATGCTACAGCACCCAAACATGGCAACAAAATACATGGCAAGGGTCCATTCAAGAAGCTTAACAAAAGTCTAGCATTGAGCTACGGCCAATTCATCCATTAACAGGTTCAAACAAGCATGGCAAAAATGCATATGGTAAACAGATTTTAGACTTAGTGAAATTTCAGATCAGGTAGCACACTTTGAAGCAACAAAACTACATGCTACAGGACCTGAACATGGCAAGGTAAAGAATGGAATGGAGCTACTCAAAGAGCTTAACAAAAGTCCCTTAGTGACCTTGAGCCAAAAGGGATCAGAAAACACAATTGCAAGCATGTGAACATGGCAAAAACATAAACAGTTCTCGGACTTAGTGAAAACTAGAGCATGTTGAAAACAGATATCAAGTAGGCATGTTTACGAGCTCGATGCACTCACTACAGAGCAAGGCATGAAAATCTAAGCATAAACCCATCAAGAATACACAAAATGCAAGCTAGACATGGCAAGACCAATAACATAGAATGCACGGATCAACTACAACATCATCGGCAAAATCGCTAACAAGTAGACAATCTGCCCAGATTCCTGAAGTAGCAAAAGTAGAGCTCGATTGACTCAAGCTAGGGTGCTCCATAATTGCAAACAAAGACATGGATGGATAGAGCACTACAAGATTAACAAAACATCCTTAATGAACATCCTCAAAAGAGGCACGGATCACTTGGAAACGACATGAATATGACCATATGAGATAAACAGCTCAAGGACTTGGTGGAAATGCTAAGTCCCTGAAATCAGCATTACCAAGTGCCTCACTTTGCAAGCTTGTGCTAGTCACCACACACATCACAAAAATACATGGGTCGCACCTCTGGAAAGATGGAAAAACCCTTAACGAGCGCAGGGGCATATCATGCATACAATAATCATGGCAAAAATGACAAATAGCTAAATGGAGCAGCAGATCTGACAATTATCTCAAGTAGCACTCTTCTAACAGCATTTCGGGCATCAAGATGAACTCAAATGAAAATGATGCAATTGAATGAGATGATCTACTCTCTGAGGCGAACATTTTGATATGCTATATGCTCAAATCGGAGTTACGGATGCAAAGTTACGGCACGATGAACATGGGCACATGAATCTGGAAATTTCGGGGACTTAGTAGAAATTATACCTCCGCGAAAATCAACGCGGGATGGAGGGATCCGGGACGGGGCGGTGCAGATCTGAGAAGGGATGTGTTTGGATGAGATCCCGGTGGATCTCGTCTCGATCCACCGGAGAGGACGACGGCGGCCGGAGGGAGGACGCGGTCGCCGGAGTGCGGCGCCGGTCGCCAGAGACGGGCGCGCCGGCGAAGGATGGCGCAGGGCCGGCGCGGGTCGGCGAGCAAGGCGGGTCGGCGGCGAGAAGTGTGGCGGCGCGGCGGCCGGGGCGATGGTCGGTGACGAGGGGCCCGGCGGAGGAGTGCGGCGGCCGGGGCAAAGGCGCGGGGCGGCGCGGCACCAGTGACCGGGGCGGCGCTCGCTGGCAACCGGGGCGGCAGAGGCGGGCGACAGGCGGCGGCGGATCCCGATCGGGCGGCGGCGCGAGGAGATGGGCCCCGCGGGCCCGATCCGGGCCGCGCGGGCCGGCAGCAGGGCTGGAGGAGAGAGAGAGCGGCGGGGTGAGGTGACGTGGCGGCGCGGGATAGGTGGAGGGAGGCGGCGGTGCTGAGGTGGTAGCCGGCGATTGGCCGGGCGACGTGGCGGCTGGGTGGACGCGTCTGGCCACCGGGCCGACATGTCCGGTGGCGCGGGGAGGAGTGGATCTAGGGTTCATCCGTGATTTTTGGGGAGGGGATCACATATTTATAGGTAGAGGGAGCTAGGAGAGTCCAAATGAGGTGCGGTTTGCGGCCACGCGATCGTGATCGAACGCTCTAGATGATGGAGAGGGTTTTGGTGGGTTTTGGGCCACTTTGGAAGGGTGTTGGGCTGCAACACACACGAGGCCTTCTCGGTCCCTCGGTTAACCGTTGGAGTATCAAACGAAGTACAAATGGCACGAAACTTGATAGGCGGTCTACCAGTAGTAAACCAAGGCCGCATGACCAGTCTCGGTCCAATCCGGAAATGTTTAATCCACACACATGAAAGAAAGGTAGAAATGACCACCGGAGGAGAACGGAGCGCCGGAATGCAAAACGGACAATGGGGAAAATGCTCGGATGCATGAGACGAACACGTATGCAAATGGAATGCACATGATGACATGATATGCAACGCATGACACGCAAGCAATGATAAGGCAACAACAGTGAATAACTGGACGACACCTGGCACATCAGTCTCGGGGCGTTACATACTATCTATGATATCACATGACAATTTGAACTTCTACATTTCCGTATGTTCCTTACGGATATCTTTTGCAAGAAATCTGCTCGAAGAAGAATTTTGGTTTGAAAATGACAATAGGATATCACAAATATGCTGCCCGCTGCTTTGCTCTTGTTAGTACCTGTTGTCCTGTATCATTGTACTTGAATTCATACCTAGTTCATTATGTGAAGCAGTATGCATGATAGCTTGCTTATCAATTGTTCGCTCCAAATTATTTGATCTATATGAATGGTTATATTAGTGTAGAATATATCCAATGCCAATGAAAAAGTTTAGCTTTGCATTGTTCTTGTAAGTACCTGCTGTCCTTTATCAGTGTACTTATATTGACAACTAGTTGTTCATGTACCATCACTCTGCAACTTATTTTCCTTTGCCCTCCATTTTCCACACAACAGATCTATATTTACTCTTACCATAAGGTTGGATAACACTGATGGTACTGAAGAAGTTTAGATCTGCATTGCTCTTGGGTGTACCTTTTGCCTTTATCCCTATACTTACATTTATAGCTACTTGGTTATGTAGCATCACAATTCATCTTATCATACATATTCTCCATTTTTTCTTATATTATCACATCTATATTTACTCTTAACAAAATGTAGAATAAAGGCAATGCTTCTGAAGAAGATTCTATGGTAAACTTCTTGAATTGCACCCCCTCCATCAGCATGGACACGGACTTTATAGAGTCGGTCTTCACCACTAATGTAAGTTTGTGCTTCTCAAGCCTTCAAACTTTGTTGTGCATATTTGGTTAGGCATGACTGCAACAACTGTTTATTTTTGGTGTTTGCATCAAATTGCATGTTTAAAGTTTATTATGTAGTTCATAAACAAAAGTTTGTCCTTCTCAATTTAAGTTTTCAGTTGTACAACCAAGTTCCTTCTTCATACCATGTAAATTAAACTATACAGAGCAAGTGATCTTCTTTTACACTGCATGTATGCTTCTGTTCTTGATCCGTAATCTAGTGGTGTGGTGAACCTACCCACTACAACACAATGTCATATTCTGCAATGTCTTAATTATGATGAATGCCATAGCATTCTACTATTATTTAAACCGTCTCTTTATTTGCCAATCTGAAATGGGATAAATTGACCGCACACTAACCATTGATACTTATGAGTTCTTGATCTGTAATCTAGTGGTGTTGTGAAGCTGCCAACTCCTTCACAGTGTCATTTCTTGCCATGTCTTAACCTGAACAATACCATATTGTGTTAATGCTATTTTAAACGGTGTCACTTTATTCGCCAATATGAAATGTGATGAATTGTCAGCACTGATACTTATATGTGAAAAACCTGTCATCTGTCTGCTTGTTTCTCTTTCAGAGTGAGGAGGATATAAGCGTCAAATAAGCGCAGTCTCATCAACTTGCTCAGCTGCTTGCGCTACAGCTCCCGAGCAGGGCTAATCTTTCTTGAACTCTATTGAAGTGTTGTTAGTTTTGTATATTACTTTTTTGGCGTGTTTATTTGCACTGGTGGTGATCTTTGATGTCCAGTGTATGTAATCTGCTGTCTGCTTGTGCTTTATTATCATAGTGGCGAACTTTGATGCCCAGTGGATGAAATATGCTGTAATTTCTTTATTATATAGTCTAGATTTTTTCTTATTCAAGACAGTTTTGTACATGCAGAATACTTGGTTTCTGAACACTGGAGACATGGTCTCTGAACACTGGGGACCAAAAGGTTGAACATGAGTCATATAGTAGATATGATCAACATCGAGATGTTCACCATTGATGACTACCCCATCTCACATTACGATCGGACATGGGTTAGTTGATTTGGATCATGTATCACTTAGATAACTTGAGGGATGTTTATTTAAGTGGGAGTTCTTAAGTAATTTGATTAATTGAACTTAATTTATCATGAACTTATTCCTATAGTTTTGCATATCTATGTTCTAGATCAATGGCCCAAGCTACCATTCCCCTGAATTTTAAAGCGTTCCTAGAGAAAGCCAAGTTGAAAGATGATGGTAGCAACTACACGGACTGGGTCCGCAATTTGAGGATTATCGTCATTGTTGCACAGAAAAATTATGTCCTTGATGCACCGCTAGGTGAAAGGCATGCCAAAGGAGCTAAAGCTGATGTTATGAATGTCTAGTAAGCTCGATCTAATGACTACTCAATAGTTCAGTGTGCCGTGCTTTATGGCTTAGAACCGGGACTTCAAAGACGTTTTGAACATCATGGAGCATATGAGATGTTCCAAGAATTAAATTTAATATTTCAAGCAAATGCCCAGGTTGACCGATATGAAGTCTCCAACAAGTTCTATAGCTGTAAGATGGAGGAGAACAGTTACGTCAGTGAACACATACTCAAAAAGTCTGGGTATCATAACCACTTGACTCAGTTGGGAGTTGAACTTCTAGTTTATTGTGTTATTGATAGAGTTCTTCAATCACTACCACCAAGCTACAAAGGCTTTGTGATGAACTATAATATACAAGGGATGAATAAAACGATTCTTGAGCTCTTCGCAAAGCTTAAGGCCGTAGAGGTAGAAATCAAGAAAGAGCATCAAGTGTTGATGGTTAACAAGACCACTAGTTTCAAGAAAAAAGGCAAGGGAAAGAAAGGGAACTTCAAGAAGAATGGCAAGCAAGTTGCCACTCTCGGGGAGAAGCCCAAAGCTAACCCAAGCTTGAAACTGAGTGCTTTTACTGCAGATGGACTGGTCACTGGAAGCGGAACTACCCCAAATACTTGGCGGACAAGAAGGATGGCAAAGTGCACAAAGGTATATTCGATATACATGTTATGGATGTGTACCTTACTAATGCTCGTAGTAGCGCCTGGGTATTTGATACTGGTTCGGTTGCTCATATTTGTAACTCGAAACATGAGCTATGGAATAAACGAAGATTGTCTAAGGACGAGGTGATGATGCACATCGGGAATGGTTCCAAGGTCGGTGTGATCGCCATCAGCACGCTACCTCTACATCTACGTTCAAGATTAGTTTTAGATCTTAATAATTGTTATTTGGTGCCAACGTTGAGCATGAACATTATATCTGGATCTTGTTTAATGCGAGATGGTTATTCATTTAAAACAGAGAATAATGGTTGTTCTATTTATATGAGTGATATCTCTTATGGTCATGCACCCTTGATGAATGGTATATTCTTATTGAATCTCGATCGTAGTGATACACATATTCATAATGTTGATGCCAAAAGATGCAAAGTTGATAATGATTGTACAACATATTTTTGGCACTGCCGTTTAGGTCATATACGTGTAAAGCGCATGAAGAAACTCCATGCAGATGGACTTTTGGAATCACTTGATTATGAATCATTTGATACTTGTGAACCATGCATGATGGGCAAGATGACTAAAACTCCATTCTCTGGAACAATGGAGTGAGCTAATTACTTATTGGAAATAATACATACCGATGTATGCGGTCCGATAAGTGATGAGGCACGCGGCGGGTATCGTTATTTTCTGACCTTCATAGATGAATTGAGTAGGTATGGGTATATCTACTTGATGAAACACAAGTCTGAAACATTTGAAAAGTTCAAAGAATTTCAGAGTGAAGTGGAGAATCATTGTAACAAGAAAATAAAGTTTCTACGATCTGATCGCTGAGGTGAATATTTGAGTTACGAGTTTGACCTTCAATTAAAACAATGTGGAATTGTTTCACAACTCACGCGACCAGGAACAACACAGCATAATGGTGTGTCTGAATGTCGTAACCGTACTTTATTAGATATGGTGCGATCTATGATGTCTCTTACCAATTTACCACTATCATTTTGGGGTTATGCATTAGAGACAGCTGCATTCACGTTAAATAGGGCACCGTCTAAATCCTTTGAGACGACACCGTATGAACTATGGTTTGGCAAGAAACCTAAGCTATCGTTTCATAAAGTTGGGGGTTGCGACACTTATATCAAAAGGCTTCAGCCTGATAAGCTCGAACCCAAATCGGAGAAGTGTGTCTTCATAGGATACCCTAAGGAAACAATTGGGTACACCTTCTACCACAGATCCGAAGGAAAGATCTTTGTGGCCAAGAATGGAATATTTCTAGAGAAGGAGTTTCTCTTGAAAGAAGTGAGTGGGAGGAACGTAGAACTTGATTAGGTGATTGTACCTTCTCTCAATTTGGAAAGTAGCACATCAGAGAAATCCATTCACGTGATGCCTACACCAACTAGAGAGGAAGCTAATGATGATGATCATGAAACTTCAAATCAAGTTACTACTAGACCTATTAGGTCGAACAAAGCACATTCCAAAGTAGAGAGGTACGGTAATCCTATCCCGAAAGTCATGTTACTAGACGATGACAAACCTACGAACTATAAGAAGCTATGATGAGCCCAGATTCCGATATATGGCTCTAGGCCACGAAATCTGAGATAGGATCCATCTATGAGAACAAAGTGTGGACTTTGGTGGACTTGCCCGATGATCAGCAAGCCATTGAGAATAAATGGATCTTCAAGAAGAAGACAGACGCTGATGGTAATGTCACCATCTACAAAGCTCAACTTGTCACGAAAGGTTTTCGACAAGTTCAAGGGGTTGACTACAATGAGACCTTCTCACCCGTAGCAATGCTTATGTCAGTCTAAATCATGTTATCAATTGCCGCATTTTTAATTATGAAATTTGGCAAATGGACGTCAAAACCGCATTCCTTAATTGATTTCTTAAAGAAGAGTTGTATATGATGCAACCATAAGGGTTTTTTAGTCCTAATGGTTCTAACAAAGTGTGCAAGCTCGAGCGATCCATCTATGGACTGGTGCAAGCATCTCGTAGTTGGAATATACGCTTTGATGAGGTGATTAAGGCATATGGTTTTATACAGATTTATGGTGAAGCCTGTATTTACAAGAAAGTGAATGGGAGCTTTGTAGCATTTCTAATATTATATGTAGATGACATATTGTTGATTGGAAATGATATAGAATTTCTAGATAACATAAAAGGATATTTGAGTAAGATTTTTTTAATGAAAGACCTCGGTGAAGCTGCTTATATATTGGGCATCAAGATCTATATATAGAGATAGATCGAGACTCTTAATAGGACTTTCACAAAACACATACCTTGATTAAGTTTTGAAGAAGTTCAAAATGGATCACTCAAAGAAAGGGTTCTTGCCTGTGTTACAAGGTGTGAAGTTGAGTCAGACTCGAAGCCTGACCACTATAGAAGATAGAGATAAAATGAAAGTCACTACTTATGCCTTAGCCATAGGTTCTATCATGTATGTTATGATGTGTACTAGACCTGGTGTGTGCCTTGCCATCAGTTTGGCAGGGAGGTACTGATACGTCTCCAATGTATCTACTTTTTCTCACGCTTTTCCTCTTGTTTTGGACTCTATTTTGCATGCTTTGAACGAAACTAACCCCAGACTGATGTTGTTTTCAGCAGAACTACCATGGTGTTGTTTTTGTGCAGAAATAGAAGTTCTCAAAATGGAACGAAACTTTTTGAGGATTTTTTATATCAAAAATAAGAATTTCTGGAGCCAAGACCCATCGGAGAGGGGCCCCTGGGTGGGCACAACCCACCAGGGCGCGCCCAGGTGGGTTGTACCCACCTGGTGGCCCCGCTGATGACCCCCCTGATACTATAAAATCACATTATTCCAGAAAAAAATCAGGGAGAAAGAATTATCGTGATCCATGAGATGAAGCCGCCGCCAAGCCCTGTTCTTCCTCGGGAGGGCAGATCTGGAGTCCGTTTGGGGCTCCGGAGAGGGGGATCTTCGATCTTCATCATCACCAACCTATCTCCATCGCCAATTCCATAATGCTCCCCACCGGGAGATCTGAACCGTTTATGAATTCATCATTATATCCATGTGTTAGATCCAATCTTGCAAGTTATAGTCACCTACTACGGTTATGATCCGGCAACCCCGGAGTGACAACAACCAAGCCCACTCCCGGTGATGACTGTAGTTTGAGGAGTTCATCTACTCACCATGTGTTAATGCTTTGTTCCGGTTCTCTATTAAAAGGAGGCCTTAATATCCCTTAGTTTCCAATATGGACCCCGCTGCCACGGGAGGGTAGTACAAAAGATGTCATGCAAGTTCTTCTAATAAAGCACGTATGACTATTTACGACATACATGCCTACACTATATCGATGAACTGGAGCTAGTGCCGTAACGCCCTAGGTTATAACTGTCTCATGATGAATATCATCCAACAAGTCACCGATCCAATGCCTACGAATTTATCCTTATTGATCTTGCTGTGTTACTATTGCTATCATCACTGTTACACTTGCTACAAAATATTGCTATCATGTTACTGTTACTGTTCCTGCTGCCAGCACTATCAAACTACTTTGCTACTGGTCACTTTTCTACAGATAATTAATCTCCAGGTGTGGTAGAATTGACTACTCAGCTGCTAATACCTTCAAATATTCTTTGTCTCCCCTTGTGTTGAATCTATAAATTTGGGTTGAATACTCTAACCTCGAAAACTGTTGCGATCCCCTATACTTGTGGGTTATCAAGACCTTTTTCCGGCGCGGTTGCCGGGGAGCATAGCTATATTTGTTGAGTCACTTGGGGTTATTATCATATTATCATTATGAAGAATCTGAAGGACCCAAAGACTAAGATTTATCTCTCTAAGACGAGGGGAGGTAAGGAACTGCCATCCAGTTCTACTTTAGATTCACCTTCTGTTATGAGTAAATTTGCAACACCACCACATGCTATAAATTCTGATATGTCTCAAGTTATTGATGATGCTACTTCTACTGTGAATGATGCTTACGATGATTCTAGTACCTTGCTAGATAATGATGATGTGCCACTTGGTGAATTTCTTGATAAACAAATTGCTAGAGTTATACAACATGATGTTGTTGAATCTGATGATGAGCTTGAAATTGAAACTCCTGAAACACCTGCTAGAACTAGCCTTCCTAGATATGAATTGCCTAAGGTACCGGAAGGTTATGTTATGAGTGAAGAAGCCACTAGAGATATTCTTACTTGTAATGATAGAGATGATCTAGAGAAATTACTACAAAAGTATAAACAAAAATCTCTGAATGCTAGAACGAAATATGATCCTATGTTTGCTACTTCACCTGTCTTTATTGCTGGCAAGGATTATGAATTCTCTGTCGACCCATAGTTAATTACTTTGGTTGAATCTGATCCTTTCCATGGTTATGAAACTGAAACTGTTGTGGCACATTTTACTAAGTTGAATGATATAGCCACCCTTTTTACACATGATGAGAGAACTCGTTATTACTTTATTCTCAAATTATTTCCTTTCTCATTAAAGGGTGATGCTAAAGCTTGGTACAATACTCTTGCTCCTGGTTGTGTGCGTAGTTCCTAGGATATGGTTTATTACTTCTGTGAAAAATATTTTCCTTCTCATATGAAAAGGCTGCCTTACAGGAAATATTTAACTTTTACAAACTAAAGAAGAGAGTCTCCCACAAGCTTGGGGGAGGCTTTGCCAGTTACTTAATGCTTTGCCTGATCATCCTTTTAAGAAAAATGAAATACTTGATATCTTCTATAATGGACTAACCGATGCTTCTAGGGACTCCCTAGATAGTTGTGCTGGTTGTGTTTTCAGGGAACTAACTATTTCTCAAGCTGAAGAATTATTGAATAACATATTGAAAAATTACGATGATTGGACTATTCCTGAACCACCGCCTAAACCCACTCCAAAGAAGAGGGGTATATTATATCTCAGTCCCGAAGATATGCAAGAGGCAAAGAAATCTATGAAGGAAAAAGGTAAAAGCTGAGGATGTTAAAAATTTACCTCCTATTGAAGAAATACATTAGCTTAATACATCACCACCGCCTAAGGTGGTAGAGGTAAATTCTCTTATGAAGTTAAATGAAAATATAATTCTGATATGATTGCTCGCTTGAGTGACTTGTTATTTAGAATATCAAATGCTGTTAGAGGTGTTGGAAAACATGCTTCTATGGTTCATACTTAATTAGAACAAGTTGCTAAATTTCAAAGAGAATTGCTTGATGAAATGAATCATAATATGCATGACTTTGCTATTAGAGTTGCAACTAGAGGAGGTAAAATGACTCAGGGACCACTTTATCATGAGGGACACCCTAAAAGAATTGAACAAGATTCACAAAGAAAGAACACTAGTGCACCTAGTCCTTCTAGAAATAAAAATAAATAGAAAAATGATAGGACTTTGCACACTTCTAGTGAACTTGAAATAAAGAAACCTCCTGATAATGATAATGAAATTTCTATCTCTGATGCTGAAACTCAATCTGGTAATGAACACTCACCAAATGATAATGAAAAAGATAATGATGAGGTTAATGAATACTCTCAACCAACCAATGATAAAGAACCAGATAATGATGTTGAGATAGAACCACCTGTTGAGATAACCCACAATCAAAAAATAAAAAATATTACAAAAGAGACTTTGTGGCTAGGAAACATGGTAAAGAAAGAGAACCGTGGGTTCAAGAACCTATGCCTTTTCCACCCAAGTCAACTAAAAAGAATGATGATGAAGAATTGGAACGCTTTGCTCAAATGCTGAGGCCAGTCTTTTTGCGTACTCGTTTGACTGATATCTTGAAAATGCCTCCTTATGCAAAGTATATGAAAGACATCATCACAAATAAGAGAAAAATACTGGAAGCTAAAATCTCCACTATGCTTGCTAAATATACTTTTAAAGATGGAGTACCTAAAAAACTTGGTGATCCGGGAATACCAACTATACCCTGCTCTATCAAAAGGAATTATGTGAAAACTGCTTTGTGTGATTTAGGAGCTGGTGTTAGTGTTATGCCTTTCTCTTTATATAAAAGACTTGACTTGAATAAACTCACACCTATTGAAATATCTTTGCAAATGGCTAACAAATCAACTGCCATACCTATCTGTATCTGTGAGGATGTGCGCGTTGTTGTTGCTAATGTTACTATTTTGACTGACTTTGTTCTACTTGAGATGCCCGAGGACGACAACATGTCGATTATCCTTGGTAGACCCTTCTTGAATACTGCAGGGGCTGTTATTGATTGTAATAAAAGCAAGGTCACTTTTCATGCATACGGTGCACTTTCGGAAGAAACAATTCCAAGTGAATGGTATTAATGTTATTGAAAAATCTCTGACAATCACTATTGGATGTTTTCAAATACCTCTACCTACCGTCAAAAAGAAATATGAAATGATTATTATTGGGGAAATGCATATCCCCATTCAGGTATCTTGGTGATTTACAAAAGTTCTTCAGTTTCATGCTAATCGAAAGTGGTTGTTAATAAGACTTGATCAACCTTATTAATGAATCATTTTTGAACTTTATGAAGTTGTTGAATTTAGTAAGCACTACTTTATGTCCCTACTTTTTATTCTATGTTTTTATTAGCTAAATAAAATAATATGCCATGTTTTGTCTTTTTCTAAATTTCAGGTGCGATAAAAAATGACCCAAAAATAAAAGTTCTGAGAATGCACTGGAAATTTTATATGATTTTTCTTGAATATTTAAGTTTTTTTGGTGAAAAAATAACCAGAGGGGGGTGCACCAGGTGGGCACAACCCACCTGGGCGCGCCAGCACCCCTGGCGTGCCTTGGGGGGTTGTGGTCCCCACATGGGCCCCTCACTTATCTCTTCGTCCCACATTGTCACCTACCTCTAGAAAAAATCACTCACCCTCTCTCTGCCGAGTTCTTGCTCATTTTGCTGCCAATTTCGATCTCTTTGCTCGAAGCTCCATTTTCTGAAACTGTTTCGGGAGATTGTTGCTTGGTATGTGACTCCACCATTTGTCTAATTAGTTTTTGTTCTAATGGTTTATACTTTGAATAATTAGCTACTCTTGGTGCTGCTGTAGATGTGCTTGCATGTTAAATTCTTAGTGTTCTAAGTAGTTTGAATGCTTGTTATGGCCTCTATGCATCCCTATGAGTAGTTGCTATCAATCTTACAAAATTTTGTTGACAAATTTTTGTCAATCCAAAATTTTTATTTTCAGAAAATTGTACGCGGACATGATGAACCTATTTGGAAGGAGTTCTTCGAGGAGACGATCCTCGGGGGCATCATCTAGTGACAGTTCTGCCCGTCGGTCTTACGTTGAACAAAGTGAAAGTTCCACGCGAGATGCAGCCACCAAAACATTCTTATGGCCTTGCAATGAATATATGATGCAGGTGGGCATTAAGGAGGAATTTGAGCAATATGTTCACAATGCCGGTTTCGGTCCCTACCTATCAGATAAGTGTTCCCACCATCTTCTCACTGAATCATTTGTCAAAGTATTTAAATATTTTCCACATGAGTCTAGGGTGTCGTTTATGTTTTATGATGAACCATATACCATTTCACTAGAGAACTTTTCTTACCATTGCAAACTTCCATTTTGGGGTTCGCTTGATGAGCCAGCATAGGCTGAGTATGAGACCTTCTTGACTAGCCTTTGCTACGGTGAAAATAGGGGAGTAAGGCAAGGAAGAATAAAGAGCATTCACTTTCCCTCAATTCAGTACCTTGCATTATTTAACGGGAAATGCATAGTAGGAGAGTAGGACTGTAGCATACTTTGTTCTCCGGACTTGAGCCTCATTCACACCGCTCTCACTAGTGAAAGGAATTATAACCTTGGAGCGACTGTTGCACGTAGACTTCAGAATAATGCCAAAAGTGGCTGGTTCTATGGTGGAATTTATGCCACACGTTTAGCACGAGTACTGGGTGTTTCACCTTTGCCCTTTGACCCTATCCTACCGATATTTAGATTTTGATGCCTTAAAGGAGCATAAGATTCTCAAGGGGAGGGCTGATAACTTCACTTATAATTTGTTGTTCAACCAATCACATGTTGTGGACACATATTTGCCTGCGCCTGCTCTCTTTGATTATCACAGCAAGGAAAGATATTTTGTTCCTGAGAGCGAGGCCCAAGCTCACAACGCAGCAGTGGTGGTAGCCCGATAGGCCCAGGCATCCGCATCGAGAGCCTCCGTGAGCTACCATGCTGACTACTACCCACCAAGCTACTGATTCACTACCAACTTAGGCCAAAAGCCTAAGCTTGGGGGAGTACGTGTTCTCACTAACTTTATATTCATGTTCACATATCATTCCATTTGTCGGTGTTCACACTTTTTCATTGTATCATCCATGCTTAGATTTATTTTTTTGCTTTCTTCTTGTGTGTTTGAAAAAAACTTCAAAAAAACCAAAAAAATTAGTTGTAGTAATTCACTTTCTATGCATGCTTAGTAGTAGTACTAAAAAGAAAATCAAAAAAGATTTCCTTCTTCTTTTGCTTGTTGGGAGCTTTCCCGTGTAAATAGTTTTTCTCGTTTTTTATTTTCTTGTTGAAGAAAACCATAAACTCCAAAAATATTTCAGTGTGTTTCTCTATGTCTCTTTTCTTTTATTTGAGTTGTACTGAGGAGAAGACCACGATGAAAATGTTGAGTGGCTCTCACATGAATAACTGTTGAACTAATAAGAGCCCATTTTACCTTGTCTTCTCTAGTTGAATAAAATGTTTTGCAGATTCCAGCTTAGTCCATGGCACTCTTGCACTACCATTATTTTCATATCATTCAGTCGTTCAAGTGAAAGGCAATAATGACGTCATCCGATGAACTGGCCGTGGCAAAGGGAAACTGGTATGAACTCGACTTGTCTTTGTTTGTGTAAATATGTTTAACCTAGTGCCCATGCTTCAGCCTGTTATGATTGAACATGTTTGCAATGACAATTAGAGATTATAGTTTCTCATGCCATGCATACGTAGCTGGGAGAGGATAATGATTTATCTTGGATATCAATATAACGTTAAAATGATTGTGATGTAGTATGATGATATGGTATCCTCCTCTGAATGTTCGAGTGGTTGACTTGGTACATGTTCATGCATGCAGTTGAATCAAAACCAACATAGCCTCTATAATATTTATGTTCATGGTGATCATATCCTACTCATGCTAGTGTCCAATGTTACTTATGCATAATGCCTGGTTATGATCATTGTTGCTCTCTAGCTGGCCGCTTCCCAATCATAAATTGCTAGCCTTGACCTGTACTAAGTGGGGATTCTACTTGTACATCAAAAACCTTTAACCCAAAGTTATTCCAGATGAGTCCACCATACCTACCTATATACGGTATTACCCTACCGTTCTAAGAAAATTTGCATGTGCCACCTGTAATTTTTTTTTAAAATTTATCCGTTTTGTGTTCCTGGATCGTTCATGGAACAACATGAGGTGGTCAATATCTTCCGTGCTAAGCATGTTATCCTTAGGTCGAGTGTTTATTCACTCGCCATCGCACGAGGAAATGGGCGGTAATAGGGATGCCTAGTCCCAAACTGCAAAATACAAAAAAGTTCATCTCTTACGTAATCAAACAAAAACTCCTAATGGAGTCAAAACCTTTACTTTCTGCTTTGGACTACCACTAGCGTGCTTAGCATGGAAGATGTTGATAACTGATGGTCGTGAAGTGAATAAGAAGGGTGCATGTCTCAAAATATCATTTATCTCTAATTTAAAAATTGTGCTCTGGCACCTATACAAATCAATGCTTCCCTCTGTGAAGGGACTTTCTATTTACTTTTATGTTGTGCCATCACCTTCTATAAACAAGCGCCAGAAACTGAGTAGAGCACAACGGTCATGATTTATGCATTGTGTATAGCTAATGCTGGGTGCATCATGACTGGATCTTTTCTACCATGAATTACAATGTTTAGTCGCTGCTTGAACTTCGGAAGTGCTCTGCCTTTATTTTTTGTGGTCTCAGAAAGGGCTAGCGAGATACCATTATTGTCATATTATATCATGATTGTTTTGACAATGTGTTACTGTTTGAGATATATTATTATTGCTCGCTAACTGATTATGTCATTAAACATAATCATTATAATCTTTAAGAGTTATTGTTGACATGGTTAGTTATAATGTTGGCTGAAAACCTAGGCGTTGTTTAAGCTTATTTATGCAAACAAGAGCAAAAGATTTCATAAAAGTTTTTCTTTCTCACTTTCAGTTTATCAATTGAATTGCTTGAGGACATGCAAATGTTTAAGCTTGGGGTAGTTGGTACGTCTCCAATGTATCTACTTTTTCTCATGCTTTTCCTCTTGTTTTGGACTCTAATTTGCATGATTTGAATGAAACTAACCCCGGACTGACGTTGTTTTCAGTAGAACTACCATGGTGTTGTTTTTGTGCAAAAATAAAAGTTCTCGGAATGGAACGAAACTTTTTGAGGATTATATATATAATAAGAATTTCTGGAGCCAAGACCCACCGGAGAGGGGGCCCTGGGTGGGCACAGCCCACCAGGGCACGCCCCCCTCTCCTGGCGCACCCAAGTGGGTTGTACCCACCTGGTGGCCGCGCTGATGACCCCCCTGATACTATAAAATCACATTATTCCAGAAAAAAATTAGGGAGAAAGAATTATCACGATCCACGAGACGGAGCCGCTGCCAAGCCCCGTTCTTCCTCAGGACGGCAGATCTGGAGTCTGTTTGGGGCTCCGAAGAGGGGGATCTTTGATCTTCGTCATCACCAACCTATCTCCATCGGCAATTCCATGATGATCCCCACATGGAGAGAGTAATTTCTTTGTAGGCTCGCTGGATGGTGAGGAGTTGGATGAGATTCATCATGTAATCAAGTTAGTTTTATTAGGGCCTGATCCCTAGTATCCACTATGTTCTTAGATTGATGTTACTATGATTTTGCCATGCTTAATGCTTGTCACCTTGGCCCCGGGGCGCCATGATTTCAGATTTGAACCATTTATGAATTCATCATTATATCCATGTGTTAGATCCGATCTTGCAAGTTATAGTCACCTAGTACGGTTATGATCTGGCAACCCCGGAGTGACAACAACCGGGCCCACTCCCAGTGATGACCGTAGTTTGAGGAGTTCATGTATTCACTATGTGTTAATGCTTTGTTCCGGTTCTATTAAAAGGAGGCCTTAATATCCCTTAGTTTCCAATATGGACCACGCTGCCATAGGAGGGTAGGACAAAAGATGTCATGCAAGTTCTTTCAATAAAGCATGTATGACTATTTACGGAATACATGCCTACATTATATCGATGAACTAGAGCTAGTGCCGTATCGCCCTAGGCTATAACTGTCTCATGATGAATATCCTCCAACAAGTCACCGATCCAATGCCTACAAATTTATCCTTATTGATCTTGTTGTGTTACTATTGCTATCATCACTGTTACACTTGTTAAAAAATATTGCTAACACTGTTACTGTTACCGTTGTTGCTGTCACTACTATCAAAACTATCAAACTACTTTGCTACCGATCACTTTGCTGCATATAATTAATCTCCAGGTGTGGTTGAATTGACAACTCAGCTGCTAATACCTTCAAATATTCTTTGGCTCCCCTTGTGTCGAATCTATAAATTTGGGTTGAATACTCTACCCTCGAAAACTATTACGATCCCCTATAATATTGGGTTATCAGGTACCGTTGTAATCCAGGAGTGGATCACTGGACAATGGTCAAGAACATCCTGAAGTAACTGAAAAGGACCAAGGATATGTTTCTCGTTTATGGAGGGGACGAAGAGCTTGTCGTAAATGGTTACCTCAGTGCTAGCATCGACACTGATCCAGATGACTCTAAGTCACAAACCGGATATGTGTTTATATTGAATGGTGGAGCTGTCATTTGGTGCAGTTCAAAGCACTGGTACAGCGAGCTGCTATACAAACGGTTTCTAACCCCTTTCCGTGATGGCGTTCTGAACAGTCGCCAAGTGAGTGACTGCGATAGGGGGTGCTTCCCACATGACCCAAAAACTATTGGGGATAGGGAGCCTTGATGCATATACAGAACTCCCTACTCATTTGTGCTTGCATTGCCATCGTAGTCAGTATTCTGTGGTGCTACGTTTATGATACGTGATCCATCACAAATAGTTCATGATTATAGAAGTATACAATCACACACATTTACTTTTCCTCGACTGTGTGTGATTCGATGTAAGAGAGCACACAGTTGTCTCAATAAAACTGTATGCGAAGCCTGAATACATCCCACATGATTCATCCATCGTACCCGCGTCAGATGATCGACCTATCGCATGTGTTCTTCTAAGACCAAATGTTTGTGATGCGCACAACATCACAAACAGTCCATAATTGTGAAGCGTGTGTGATAGGTGACTATCGCAAACATTTAATAAGAAAGAACTGTGTGCAATGCTATTGATAATTGCACACATTTTTTCTTGGCTGATCGTGTATGCAGTAGAGATTGATCGTACATGTAGTGGACCCTAGAAATGTGTCTGATCTCCACATCTATCACAGACATTTCGCTTTCGCAAACCGTGTGCAGTGTAATCCCTAATTTAAAAATCACATGTTTTGAATTTGAAAGTAAGCAATCACTTATTTCATATCCAACCATGTTTATTACAAATATAGGTTCAACCATGAATGCATAATTCGATGCACAGGTACATATATTGAAGAACTAGAAAAGCACCAAGTAAAGAATGATGAACCACAGTTGTACTAAAGACTATAAAGAGAGAGGTGAAAGACATTCTGGTTGCTAGAGAAGGTGAAGCGGAATGCCCATATTGTGCCCTCCTCCATGCGTAATGCACGCACGACTCTAGGCCAACCCCTTGTGATGGCTGTCTGTCCATCCTTCACTATCTTCATTAGGACTTCTCGATGCTCATTATAGTCTGGATGAAATACTTTAACCTTCATTGCATCTCGACCAATCATGTACTTTGCAAGGTAATCTTGAGTGAACTGCTTCGGGAACCACTGTGAACGAAAAAGATTCAGACATTGTTGTCTAACAACTCATTATGGGTAGTAAAAAAAGAACGCTGCAGAGTTTGTAGTTACCATCCTACAACTCACTGTTGTGTTGGATAGAGCATAAACAAATAATTTGCTTGCCACCATTCGTATCTTTTTGGTAATAATCCTTATCAGTTTCCTCACTTGATGCTTGTTCATGAATATCTCGTTGCCCCATACGCAAAAAGGGTCGATGCGTGGATCCTTGCCAAGGGCATATTTACCTACAAGCCACAAGTCAATATTAGAAGCTAACAAGTGCCCAGGCCTGGATCTATATGAACTACATTATGGAACGATCGGGGGGGAGAGTACAAGCCGAGGGATGAAACTAACCTCGGCGAAAAATGGTGGCCACTCCCGTTGTTGTCCTGCATAAGTAGTGGAAAGGCATGATAAGTACAACAACCTTAACATCAAAAAAATATAGCAAAGGTAAACAACATTGATAACCCACAAGTATAGGGGATCACAATAGTTTTTGAGGGTAGAGTATTCAACCCAAATTTATTGATTCGACACAAGGGGAGCGAAAGAATATTCTCAAGTATTAGCAGCTGAGTTGTCAATTCAGCCACACCTGGAAACTTAATATCTGCAGCAAGGTATTTAGTAGCAAAGTAATATGATAGTAGTAGTAATGATAGCAAAAGTAATGGTAGCAAAAGTAATATTTTTAGGTTTTGTAGTGATTTTAAAAGTAGCAACGGAAAAGTAAATAAGCGAAGAACAATATAGGAAAAGCTCGTAGGCATTGGATCGGTGATGGAGAATTATGCCGGATGCGATCGATCATGTAAGAGTCATAACATAGGGTGACACAGAACTAGCTCCAGTTCATCAATGTAATGTAGGCATGTATTCCGAATATAGTCATACGTGCTTATGGAAAAGAACTTGCATGACATCTTTTGTCCTACCCTCCCGTGGCAGCGGCGTCCTATTGGAAACTAAGGGATATTAGGGCCTCCATTTAATAGAGTACCGGACCAAAGCATTAACACATAGTGAATACATGAACTCCTCAAACTATGATCATCACCGGTAAGTATCCCAATTATTGTCATTTCGGGGTTAATGGATCATAACACATAATAGGTGAATATAGACTTGCAAGATAGGATCAAGAACTCTCATATATTGATGAAAACATAATAGATTCAGATCTGAAATCATGGCACTCGGGCCCTAGTGACAAGCATTAAGCATAGCAAAGTCATAGCAACATCAATCTCAGAACATAGTGGATACTAGGGATCAAACCCTAACAAAACTAACTCGATGACATGATAAATCTCATCCAACCCATCATCATCCAGCAAGCCTACGATGGAATTACTCACGCACGGCGGTGAGCATCATGAAATTGGTGATGGGGGAAGGTTGATGATGACGATGGCGACAGATTCCCCTCTCCGGAGCCCCGAACAAACTCTAGATCAGCCCTCCCAAGAGAGTTTAGGGCTTGGTGGCGGCTCCGTATCGTAAAACTCGATGAATCCTTCTCTATGATTTTTTTCTCCCCAAAAGTGAATATATGGAGTCAAGGTGGACGTGGTGGAGCGTCAGGGGGCCCACGAGGCAGGGGGCGCGCCCAGGGGGTAGGGCGCGCCCCACCCTCGTGGACAGGGTGTGGGCCCCCTGACGTGGATCTTTCTTCCAGTATTTTTTATATATTCCAAGAATAGTCTCCGTTGATTTTCAGGTCATTCCGAGAACTTTTATTTCTGGACAAAAATAACACCATGGCAATTCTGCTGAAAACAGCGTCAGTTTGGGTTAGTTCCATTCAAATCATGCAAGTTAGAGTCCAAAACAAGGGCAAACATGTTTGGAAAAGTAGATACGACGGAGACATATCAACTCCCCAAGCTTAAACCTTTGGTTGTCCTCAAGCAATTCAGTTGATAAACTGAAAGTGATAAAGAAAAACTTTACAAACTCTGTTTGCTCTTGTTGTTGTAAATATGTAAAGCCAGCATTCAAATTTTTTCAAAGATTATGAACTAACCATATTCACAATAACATTTAGGTCTCATGCTTACTCATATCAATGACATAATCAACTAGCGAGCAATAATAACAAATCTCAGATGACAACACTTTCTCAAAATAATCGTGATATGATATGACAAGATGGTATCTCGCTAGCCCTTTCTGAGACCGCAAAACATAAATGCAGAGCACCTTTAAAGATCAAGGACTAACTAGACATTGTAATTCATGGTAAAAGAGATCCAGTCAAGTCATACTCAATGTACACTAACAGTAATGGATGCAAATGACAGCAGTGCTCACCAACTGGTGCTTTTTCATAAGAGTATGATGTCTGAACGTAAAAGTAAATAGATAGGCCCTTCGCAGAGGGAAGCAGGGATTTGTAGAGGTGCCCGAGATCGGTTTTGAAATAGATATGAATAGTATTTTGAGCGGTATAGTTTCATTGTCAACATAACAACCGAGAGATCTTCATATCTTCCATGCTACACACATTATAGGTGGTTCCCAAATAGAATGGTAAAGTTTATACTCGCCCTCCACCAACAAGCATCAATTCATGGCTTGCTCGAAACAACGAGTGCCTCCAACTAACAAGAGTCCCGGGGGAGTTCTGTTTGCAGTTATTTTGATTCGATTTGCATAAAGCATGGGACTGGGCATCCCGGTGACCTGCCATTTTCTCGTGAGTGAGGAGCGGAGTCCACCCCTCTTGAGAATAACCCGCCTAGCATGGAAGATACATACAACCCTAGTTGATACATGAGCTATTCGAGAATACAAAATAGAATGTTTATTTGAAGGTTTAGAGTTTGGCACATACAAATTTACTTGGAACGGTAGGTAGATACCGTATATAGGTAGGTATGGTGGACTCATATGGAACAACTTTGGGGTTTATGGAATTGGATGCACAAGCAGTATTCCCGCTTAGTATAGGTGAAGGCTAGAAAAAGACTGGGAAGCGACCAGCTAGAGAGCAACAATAGTCATGAACATGCATTAAAATTAATCAACACCGAATGCAAGCATGAGTAGGATATAATGCACCATGAACATAAATATCGTAGAGGCTGTGTTGATTTTGTTTCAACTATATGCATGAACATGTGCCAAGTCAAGCCACTCGAATCATTCAAAAGAGGATACCACCCTATCATACCACATCACAACCATTTTAATAGCATGTTGGCACGCAAGGTAAACCATTATAATCTCATAGCTAATTAAGGATGGCATAAGCAACTACAATCTCTAATTGTCATTGCAAACATGTTTCTTTCATAATAGGCTGAATCAGGAACGATGAACTAATCATATTTATAAAAACAAGAGAGGTCGAGTTCATACCAGCTTTTCTCATCTCAATAAGTTCATCATATAATCATCATTATTGCCTTTCACTTGCACGACCGAATAGTGTGGATAATAATAATAATAGTGCACGTGCATTGGACTAAGCTAGAATCTGCAAGCATTCAATTCAAGAGAGAAGACAAGGTAATATGGGCTCTTTGTTAGATCAACAATAATGCATAAACGAGCCACTCAACATTTTCATTATGGTCTTCTCCTCTCGACCCCCAAAGAAAGGAAAAGAAACAAAACTATTTACACGGGAAAGCTCCCAACAAGCAAAAGAAGAACGAGAAATCTTTTTGGATTTTATTTTAATTATTACTACTATAGGCATGAAAAGTAAACTAGCTAAACGCTACAACTAGTTTTTTTGTTTTTCTGAAGGTTTATCAAACACACAAGAAGAAAGCATAAAAGGGAAATAAACTAGGCATGGATATTACAATGAAAAAGTATGAGCACCAACAACTAGCATGAATGTGTGAACAGGAATGTAATGTCGGTGAGAGATATGTACTCCCCCAAGCTTAGGCTTTTGGCCTAAGTTGGTCTATGGCCACGGCTGGCCTGGCGGATATCCAAAGTTGTAGCTGGGGTCGTACTGAGATGCAGCGGCAATTTCCTGATGAGCTGCAACTTGGAGGCGAGCTGTCTCCGCCCTCCTCTCATACTCGGTCGCCTCCTCCCTGGTTATAACATATCTCCCCTTTGCTTGAAAGTCAAAGAAAGTAGGAGCAGGGAGAGTGATGTGATAGGTTCGTCGTCTGTCAAAGATTAGTCGGTACTGGAAGGACTGATCGTTCCTCTCAACAAACTAATGACAAACCATAGCATCATGATCTAGATAAGAAGGAGGTAACTCAATATCATCTCCACATATGGGTATCTCAAGAAAGTTAGCTATACGAGTTGCATAAATTCCACCAAAGAAATCTCCATGAATACGATTATTATGCAACCTACGTGCAAAAATAGCCCCCAAGTTGTATTGTTTATCTCCTAAAATAGCGCTCCTGAGAACACTAAGATCAGGTACACACATGTGACATTCTTCATCTTTATCGTTTATGCACCTTCCTATGAAGAGAGCAAAATAATGTATAGCAGGAAAATGAATGCTCCCTATGGTGGCTTGTGTTACATCCCTAGATTCCCCCACTATAATACTAGCAAGAAAATCTCTAAATTCAGATTTGCGAGGTTCACTAACATTACCCCACTGTGGGAGTTTACAAGCATTGTTAAAATCTTCTAAGTCCATGGTATAAGATTTATCATAAAGATCAAACAGGACAGTTTGATAATTGCGTGATGATGAAAATTTGAACCTTCTCACAAATGAATCAGTTAAATAGAGGTATTGACGGCACTTATCTGCCTCGAAGCTCTCAAGATCGGCATTGCACACATATGCTTCAAATTCCTCCTTGATTCCTGCTTGGACCATGAAATCCTCTGACGGCCATTCACAAGGCCGCACTTGAGCATCTCTTGGTGGTTCCTCGTCCGCATCGCATATTCGGGTCTGGGTCCTTGCTTCCTTGAAGAACCACTTTGGTACATTTTCCTAAACATATTTCTTCCTCTGAAAAATTTCTGAAATTTTTAGTAACTCAAAATAAAAGTGAACCGAACTCAACAAAATTGATAGCAACTACTCCTATGAGTGCCTAGAGGCAATACCATGAATTAAAACTACTTTTGACCATATAAATTTGACAAGCAAGCTCAAGAACAGGGTCACCTAAGCAGCAAAAATTTGCAATGAATAAAGCACTAGAACAAAAACTAATTGGACCATTGGAGGAGTCACATACCAAAGAACAATCCTCCAAAGCAGTTTTGTGAATGGAGCTTTGAGCTAGGAGATCGAAAATCGCAGCAAGATGAGCTAGACCTCGTGCTTGAGCAGGTTGATGAATTTTTGGAGGAAGAAGGAGTCTGTGGTAGCTGGAATAAGTGGAGGGGAGCCACCATGGGCCCACGAGGCAGGGGGCGCACCCAGGGGGGTAGGGCGCGCCCTGGACCCTCGTAGCGAGGTGCTTGCTCCCCCAAGTGTGTTCTCAGTGCGAGATATTCTCAAATATTCTAGAAAAAATCATATTTAAATTTAAGGGCATTTGGAGAACTTTTATTTTCAGGGTATTTTTTATTGCATGGGTAATTCAGAAAACAGACAGAAAAATACTATTTCTGCTTTATTTAATATAAATAATAAAAAGTAAAAAGAGGGTACAGAGGGTTGTGTTTTCTAAATTCATCCATCTCATGCTCATCAAAAGGAATCCACTAACAAGGTTGATCAGGTCTTGTTAACAAACTCATTTCGAGTTGAAACCGAAGAATTTTCGAATAACACTAGGTTACCTCAACGGGGATATGCATGTCCCCAACAATAAGAATATCATATTTCTTCTTGACAGTAGGAAGAGGAAATTCAAAACCTCCAATAGTAATTGTTGAAAATTTTCCAATAGAATTGATACTGTGGACTTGATGTTGTTTCCTCGGTAAGTGTACCATATGCTCATTACCATTAACATGAAAAGTGACATTGCCTTTGGTGCAATCAATAACAGCCCCTGCAGTATTCAAAAAGGGTCTTCCAAGAATAATAGACATACTATCGTCCTCGGGAATATCAAGAATAACAAAGTCCGTTAAAATAGTAATGTTTGCAACCACAATAGGCACATCCTCAAAAATACCTACAGGTATAGCAGTTGATTTATCAGCCATTTGCAAAGATATTTCAGTAGGTGTCAACTTATTCAAATCAAGTCTACGATATAAAGAGAGAGGCATAACACTAACACCGGCTCCAAGATCACATAAAGTAGTTTTAACATAATTTCTTTTAATGGAGCATGGTATAGTTGGTACTCCTGGATCTCCAAGTTTCTTTGGTATTCCACCCTTAAAAGTATAATTAGCAAGCATGGTGGAAATTTCAGCTTCCGGTATCTTTCTCTTATCAGTAACAATTTCCTTCATATATTTAGCATAAGGATTCATTTTAAGCATATCAGTCAAACGCATACGCTAAAAGATAGGTCTAATCATTTCAGCAAAGCGCTCGAAATCCTCATCATCCTTTTTCTTGGATGGTTTAGGAGGAAAACACATGGGTTTCTGAACCCATGGTTCTCTTTCTTTACCGTGCTTCCTAGCAACAAAGTCTCTCTTATCATAACGTTGATTCTTTGATTGTGGGTTATCAAGATCAACAACAGGTTCAATCTCTACATCATTATTATTGCTAGCTTGAGCATCAACATGAACATCATGATTAACATTATCACTAGGTTCATGTTCATTACCAGATTGTGTTTCAGCATCAGAGATAGAAATATCATTGGGATTCTTAGGTGTGTCAATAACAGGTTCACTAGAAGCATGCAAAGTCTTATCATTTTTCTTTTTCTTCCTTTTAGAAGGACTAGGTGCATCAATGTTATTTCTCTAAGAGTCCTGCTCAATTATCTTAGGGTGACCTTCAGGATACAAAGGTTCCTGAGTCACTTTACCTCCTCTAGTTTCAACTCTAACAACAAAGTCATTATTCTTACTATTCAATTCATTGAGCAAATCAATCTGAGCTTTAAGTACTTGTTCTACTTGAGTGGTAACCATAGAAGAATGTTTACTAATAACTTTAAGTTCACCTTTAACACTGGCCATATAATCACTCAAGTGTTCAATCATATAAGCATTATGTTTCAATTATCTACCAACATAAGCATTAAAATATTCTTGCTTAACCATAAAGTTATCAAATTCATCCAAACATTGGCTAGCAAGCTTTACAAGGAGAGATTTCAGCTTTATCATATCTATAGAGAGAGTTTACCTTTACTACCTGTGTCGGGTTATCAAGACCGTGTATTTCTTCAACAGGCGGCAAATTAAGACCATGTATTTCTTCAATAGGTGGTAAATTCTTAACATCTTCAGCTTTTATACCTTTTTTTTCATAGATTTCATTGCCTCTTGCATATCTCCAGGACTGCAAAATAGAATACCCCTTTTCTTCGGAGTTGGCTTAGGACTTGGTTCAGGAAGTGTCCAATTATTTTCATTAGTCAACATATTATTCAATAGAATTTCATCTTGATCAATAGTTCTTTCCCTGAAAACACAACCAGCACAACTATCTAGGTAATCTCTGGAAGCATCGGTTAGTCCATTATAAAATATATCGAATATTTTATTTTTCTTGAGAGGATGATTAGGCAAAGCATTAAGTAATTGGAGAAGCCTCCCCCAAGCTTGTGGTAGACTCTCTTCTTCAATTTGCACAAAATTATATATTCCCTTTAAAGAAGCTTGTTTCTTATGAGCATGGAAATATTTAGCAGAGAAGTAGTAAATCATATCCTGGGGACTACACACACAACCAGGATCAAGAGAGTTAAACCATATCTTAGCATCACCCTTTAATGAGAACGGAAATAATTTAAGGATATAATAATAGTGAGTTTTCTCATCATTAGTGAATAGGGTAGCTATATCATTTAATTTAGTAAGATGTGCCACAACAGTTTCAGATTCATAGCGATAGAAAGGATCAGATTCAACCAAAGTAATTATATCGGGATCAACTGAGAAATCATAATCCTTATCAGTAATAAAGATAGGTGAAGTAGCATAAGCAGGATCATATTTCATTCTAGCATTCAAAGATTTTTCATTCAGCTTAGCTAATAGTTTCTTAAGATCACTTCTATCATTGCAGGCAAGAAAGTCTCTAGCAGTTTCTTCATCCATAACATAACCCTCAGGAACAACAGGCAATTCATATCTAGGGGGAGAATCTTCATCATCACTTTCATCAACATTATCAGTTACAATAATTCCATTCTCTCTAGCCCTAGCAAGTTGTTCATCCAGAAATTCACCAAGTGGCACAGTAGTATCAAGCATAGAAGTAGTTTCATCATAAGTATCGTGCATAGCATAAGTGGCATCATCAATAACATGCGACATATCAGAACTAATAGCAAAAGCAGGTTTAGGTATCGCAAGCTTACTCAAAACAGAAGGTGAATCAAGTGCAGAGCTAGATGGCAGTGAAGGAAATATGCCCTAGAGGCAATAATAAAGTCATTATTTATTTCCTTATATCATGATAAATGTTTATTATTCATGCTAGGATTGTATTAACCGGAAACATAATACATGCGTGAATACATAGACAAACAGAGTGTCACTAGTATGCCTCTACTTGACTAGCTCGTTGATCAAAGATGGTTATGTTTCCTAACCATGGACATGAGTTGTCATTTGATCAATGGTATCACATCATTAGGAGAATGATGTGATTGACTTGACCCATTCCATTAGCATAGCACTTGATTGTTTAGTTTGTTGCTATTGCTTTCTTCATGACTTATACATGTTCCTATGACTATGAGATTAAGCAACTCCCGTTTACCAGAGGAACACTTTGTCTGCTACCAAACGTCACAACGTAACTGAGTGATTATGAAGGTGCTCTACAGGTGTCTCCGAAGGTACTTGTTGGGTTGGCGTATTTCAGGATTAGGATTTGACAGTCCGATTTCGGAGAGGTATCTCTGGGCCCACTCGGTAATGCACATCACTATAAGCCTTGCAAGCATTGCAACTAATGAGTTAGTTGCGGGATCATGTATTACGGAACGAGTAAAGAGACTTTCCGGTAACGAGATTGAACTAGGTATTGAGATACCAACGATTGAATTTTGGGCAAGTAACATACCGATGACAAAGGGAACAACGTATGTTGTTATGCGGTTTGACCGATAAAGATCTTCGTAGAATATGTAGGAGCCAATATGAGCATCCAGGTTCTGCTATTGGTTATTGACCGGAGACATGTCTCGGTCATGTCTATATAGTTCTCGAACCCGTAGGGTCCGCATGCTTAAAGTTCGATGACGGTTATATTATGAGTTTATGTGTTTTGATGCATCGAAGGAGTTCGGAGTACTGGATGAGATCAAGGACATGACGAGGAGTCTCAAAATGGTCGAGACGTAAAGATCAATATATTGGACGACTATATTCGGACATCGGAAAGGTTCCGAGTGATTCAGGTATTTTCGGGAGTACCGGGGAGTTACAGGAATTCGTATTGGGCCTTAATGGGCCATACGGGAAAGGAGAGAAAGACCTCAAAGGGTGGCCGCACCCCTCCCCATGGGCTGGTCCGAATTGGACTAGGGAGGGGGATGGCCCCTTCCTTCCTTCTCCTTTTCCCTTCCCTTTCCTTCCCTCATACTCCTACTACTTGAAAGGGCTCCTAGTTCTACTAGGAAAAGGGGAATCCTACTCCCGGTGGGAGTAGGACACCCCTAGGGCGCGCCATAGAGAGGGCCGGCCCTCCCCCTCCTCTACTCCTTTATATACGGGGGCAGGGGGCACCCCAAAGAGACAACAATTGATCTCTTGATCTCTTAGCCGTGTGCGGTGCCCCCCTCCACCATAATCCACCTCGGTCATATCGTAGCGTGCTTAGGCGAAGCCCTGCATCGGTAGAACATCATCATCGTCACCATGCCGTCGTGCTAACGGAACTCTCCCTCAAAGCTCGGCTAGATCGGAGTTCGAGGGACGTCATCGAGTTGAACGTGTGCTGAACTCGGAGGTGCCATGCGTTTGGTACTTGGATCGGTCGGATCGTGAAGACGTATGACTACATCAACCGCGTTGTGCTAACGCTTCCGCTTTCGGCCTACAAGGGTACGTGGACAACACTCTCCCTTTCGTTGCTATGCATCACCATGATCTTGCGTGTGCGTAGGAAATTTTTTGAAATTACTACGTTCCCCAACCGTGGCATCCGAGCCAGGTTTTATGCGTAGATGTCATATGCACGAGTAGAACACAAGTGAGTTGTGGGCGATATAAGTCATACTGCTTACTAGCATGTTACACTTTGGTTCGGCGGTATTGTTGGATGTAGCGGCCTGGACCGACATTACGCGTACGCTTACGCGAGGCTGGTTTTACCGCCGTGCTATGCACACAGGTGACTAGCGGGTGTCAGTTTCTCCAACTTTAGTTGAACCGAGTGTGGCTACGCCCGGTCCTTGAGAAGGTTAAAACATCACTAACTTGACAAACTATCTTTGTGGTTTTCGATGCGTAGGTAAGAACGGTTCTTGCTCAGCCCGTAGCAGCCACGTTAAACTTGCAGCAACAAAGTAGAGGACGTCTAACTTGTTTTTACTGGGCATGTCGTGATGAGATATAAGTTGTTGTATAAGATGATCATGTTTTGTTGAAGTTATCGGCAACTGGCAGAAGCCTTATGGTTGTCTCTTTATTGCATAAGATGCAAGTGCCAAATAATTGCTTTACAATTATCGCTATGCGATAGCAATAGTTGCAAGAGCAATAGTTGGCGAGACGACCATGTGACGACACATTGATATAGATCAAGATGATGGAGATCGTGGTGTCATGCCGGTGAGATGGAAATCATGACGATGTTTTGGAGATGGAGATCAAAGGCACAAGATGATGATGGTCATATCATGTCACATATTTTGATTGCATGTGATGTTTATCTTGTATGCATCTTATTTTGCTTTAATTGATGGTAGCATTATAAGATGATCTCTCACTAAATTTCAAGATAAAAGTGTTCTCCCTGGGTATGCACCATTGCCAAAGTTCATCATGCCCATACACCACGTGATGATCGGGTGTGATAAGCTCTACGTCCATCCACAACGGGTGCAAACCAGTTTTGCACACGCAGAATACTCAGGTTAAACTTGACGAGCCTAGCATATGCAGATATGGCCTCGGAACACTGAGACTGAAAGGTTGAGCGTGAATCATATAGTAGATATGATCAACATAGTGATGTTCACCATTGAAAACTACTCCATTTCACGTGATGATCGGTTATGGTTTAGTTGATTTGGATCACGTGATCACTTAGAAGATTAGAGGGATGTCTTTCTAAGTGGGAGTTCTTGAGTAATATGATTAATTGAACTTAAATTTATCATGAACTTAGTCCTGGTAGTATTAGCATATCTATGTTGTAGATCAATAGCTCACGTTTAGCTCCCCTATTTTATTTTTGATATGTTCCTAGAGAAAATTAAGCTGAAAGATGTTAGTAGCAATGATGCGGATTGGATCCGTGATCTGAGGATTATCCTCATTGTTGCACAGAAGAATTATGTCCTTAATGCACCGCTAGGTGACAGACCTATTGCAGGAGCAGATGCAGACGTTATGAACGTTTGGCTAGCTCAATATGATGACTACTTGATAGTTTAGTGCACCATGCTTAAACGGCTTAGAATCGGGACTTCAAAGACGCTTTGAACGTCATGGACCATATGAGATGTTCCAGGAGTTGAAGTTAATATTTTAAGCAAATACCCGAGTTGAGAGATATGAAGTCTCCAACAAGTTCTATAGCTAAAAGATGGAGGAGAATAGCTAAAGCAGTCATCATGTGCTCAGATTGTCTGGGTACTACAATCGCTTGAATCAAGTGGGAGTTAATCTTCCAGATAAGATAGTGATTGACAGAATTCTCTAGTCACCATCACCAAGTTAGTAGAACTTCGTGATGAACTATGATATGCAAGGAATAACGGAAACAATTCCCAAGCTCTTCGTAATGCTGAAATCAACGAAGGTAGAAATCAAGAAAAATATCAAGTGTTGATGGTAGACAAGACCACTAGTTTCAAGAAAAGGGCAAAGGGAAGAAGGGGAACTTCAAGAAGAACGGCAAGCAAGTTGCTGCTCAAGTGAAGAAGCCCAAGTCTGGTCCTAAGCCTGAGACTAAGTGCTTCTACTGCAAAGGGACTGGTCACTGGAAGTGGAACTGCCCCAAGTATTTGGCGGATAAGAAGGATGGCAAAGTGAACAAAGGTATATTTGATATACGGATTATTGATGTGTATTTTACTAGTGTTCATAGCAACCCCCCGGTATTTGATACTGGTTCAGTTGCTAAGAGTAGTAACTCGAAACGGGAGTTGCAGAATGAACAGAGACTAGTTAAGGGTGAAGTGACGATGTGTGTTGGAAGTGGTTCCAAGATTGATATGATCATCTTCGCACACTCCCTATACTTTCGGGATTAGTGTTGAACCTAAATAAGTGTTATTTGGTGTTTGCGTTGAGCATGAATATGATTTGATCATGTTTATTGCAATACGGTTATTCATTTAAGTAAGAGAATAAATTGTTGTTCTGTTTACATGAATAAAACCTTCTATGGTCATACACCCAATGAAAATGGTTTGTTGGATCTCGATTGTGGTGATACACATTCTCATAATATTGAAGCCAAAAGATGCAAAGTTAATAATGATAGTGCAACTTATTTGTGGCACTGCCGTTTAGGTCATATTGGTGTAAAGCGCATGAAGAAAATCCATGCTGATGGGCTTTTGGAATCACTTGATTATGAATCAGTTGATGCTTGCGAACCGTGTCTCATGGGCAAGATGACTAAGACTCCGTTCTCCAGAACAATGGAGCAAGCAACTGACTTATTGGAAATAATACATACTGATGTATGCAGTCTGATGAATGTTGAGGCTCGCGGCAGGTATCATTATTTTCTGATCTTCACAGTTGATTTGAGCAGATATGAGTATATCTACTTGATGAAACACAAGTCTGAAATATTTGAAAAATTCCAGAGTGAAGTGGAGAATCATCGTAACAAAAATAAAAGTTTCTACGATATGATCGCGGAAGTAAAATATTTGAGTTACAAGTTTGGCCTTCAGTTAAAACAATGTGAAATAGTTTCACTACTCACGCCACCTGGAACACCACAGTGTAATGGTGTGTCCGAACGTCGTACCCGTGCTTTATTAGATATGGTGCGATCTATGATGTCTCTTACCGATTACCACTATCACTTTGGGGTTATGCATTAGAGACAGCTACATTCATGTTAAATAGGGCACCATCTAAATCCGTTGAGACGACACCGTATGAACTATGGTTTGGCAAGAAACCTAAGCTGTCGTTTCTTAAAGTTTGAGGTTGCAATGCTTATGTGAAAAAGTTTCAACCTGATAAGCTCAAACCCAAATCGGAGAAGTGCGTCTTCATAGGATACCCAAAAGAAAATATTGGGTACACCTTCTATCACAGATCCGAAGGCAAGATATTCATTGCTTAGAATGGATCCTTTCTAGAGAAGGAGTTTCTCTCGAAAGAAGTGAGTGGGAGAAAAGTATAACTTGATGAGGTAACTGTACCTGCTCCCTTATTGGAAAGTAGTTCATCACAGAAATCTATTCCTGTGACTGCTACAGCAATTAGTGAGGAAGCTAATGATGATGATCATGTAAATTCAGATCAAGTTACTAGCAAACCTCGTAGGTAAACCAGAGTGAGATCCGCACTAGAGTGGTACGGCAATCCTGTTCTGGAGGTCATGTTACTTGACCATGACGAACCTACGAACTATGAGGAAGCGATGATGAGCCCAGATTCTGCGAAATGGCTTGAGGCCATGAAATCTGAGATGAGATCCATGTATGAGAACAAAGTATGGACTTTGATTGACTTGCCCATTGATCGGCGAGCCGTTGAGATTAAATGGATCTTCAAGAGGAAGACGGACGTTGATAGTAGTGTTACTATCTACAAATCTAGAATTGTCGCAAAAAGTTTTTCGACAAGTTCAAGGTGTTGACTACGAGGAGAATTTCTCACTCGTATCTATGCTTAAGTCTGTCTGAATCATGTTAGCAATTGCCGCATTTTATGAAATCTGGCAAATGGATAACAAAACTGCATTCCTTAATGGATTTATTAAAGAAGAGTTGTATATGATGCAACCAGAAGGTTTTGTCAATCCTAAAGGTACTAACAAAATATGCAAGCTCCAGCGATCCATCTATGGACTGGTGCAAGCATCTCAGAGTTGGAATATACGCTTTGATAAGTTGATCAAATCATATAGTTTTATACAGACTTGCGGTGAAGCCTGTATTTACTAGAAAGTGAGTGGGAGAACTACAGCATTTCTGATAAGTATATGTATGACATATTGTTGATCGGAGATAATGTAGAATTATTCTGCAAAGCATAAAGGAATGTTTGAAAGGAGTTTTTTTCAAAGAAAGACCTCGGTGAAGCTGCTTACATATTGAGCATCAAGATCTATAGAGATAGATCAAGACACTTGATCAGTTTTTCAATGAGTACATACCTTGACAATATTTTGAAGTAGTTCAAAATGGAACAGTCAAAAAGGAGTTCTTGCCTATGTTACAAGGTGTGAAGTTGAGTGAGACTCAAAACCCGACCACGGCAGAAGATAGAGAGAGAATAAAAGTCATTCCCTATGCCTCAGCCATAGGTTCTATAAAGTATGCCATGCTGTGTACCAGACCTATTGTATACCTTGCCCTGAGTTTGGCAAGGGAGTACAATAGTGATCTAGGAGTAGATCACTGGACATTGGTAAATATTATCCTTAGTGGAATAAGGATATATTTCTCGATTATGGAGGTGACAAAAGGTTCGTCGTAAAGGGTTATGTCGATGCAAGTTTTGACACTGATCAAGATGACTCCAAGTCTCAATCTGGATAAATATTGAAAGTGGGAGCAATTAGCTAGAGTAGCTTCGTGCAGAGCATTGTTGACATAGAAATTTGCAAAATACACACGGATCTGAATGTGGTAGACCCATTGACTATACTTCCCTCACAAGCAAAACATGATCACACCTTAGTACTCTTTGGGTATTAATCACATAGCGATGTGAACTAGATTATTGAATCTAGTAAACCCTTTGGGTGTTGGTCACATGATGATGTGAACTATGGGTGTTAATCACATGGTGATGTGAACTATTAATGTTAAATCACATGGCGATGTGAACTATATTATTGACTCTAGTGCAAGTGGGAGACTGAAGGAAATATCCCCTAGAGGCAATAATAAAGTTATTATTTATTTCCTTATATCATGATAAATGTTTATTATTCATGCTAGAATTGTATTAACCGGAAACATAATACATGTGTGAATACATAGACAAACAAAGTGTCACTAGTATGCCTCTACTTGAGTAGCTTGTTGATCAAAGATGGTTATGTTTCCTAACCATAGACATGAGTTGTCATTTGATTAACAGGATCACATCATTAGGAGAATGATGTGATTGACTTGACCCATTCCGTTAGCATAGCACTTGATCATTTAGTTTGTTGCTATTGCTTTCTTAATGACTTATACATGTTCCTATGAGTATGAGATTATGCAACTCCCGTTTACCAGAGGAACACTTTGTGTGCTACCAAACGTCACAACGTAACTGGGTGATTATAAAGGTGCTCTACAGGTGTCTCCGAAGGTACTTGTTGGGTTGGCATATTTCGAGATTAGGATTTGACAGTCCAATTGTCGGAGAGGTATCTCTGGGCCCACTTGGTAATGCACATCACTATAAGCCTTGCAAGCATTGCAACTAATGAGTTAGTTGCGAGATGATGTATTACGGAATGAGTAAACAAACTTGCCGGTAACGAGATTGAACTAGGTATTGAGATACCGACGATCGAATTTCAGGCAAGTAACATACCGATGACAAAGGGAACAACATATGTTGTTATGCGGTTTGACTGATAAAGATCTTCGTAGAATATGTAGGAGCCAATATGAGCATCCAGGTTCCGCTATTGGTTATTGACCGGAGACATGTCTCGGTCATGTCTACATAGTTCTCGAACCCGTAGGGTCCGCACGCTTAAAGTTCGATGACGGTTATATTATGAGTTTATGTGTTTTGATGTACCGAAGGAGTTCACACTCCCGGATGAGATCAGGGAAATGACGAGGAGTCTCGAAATGGTCGAGACGTAAAGATCGATATATTGGCCGACTATATTCGGACATCAGGAAGGTTCCGAGTGATTCGGGTATTTTCGGGAGTACCGGGGAGTTACGGGAATTCGTATTGGGCCTTAATGGGCCATACGGGAAAGGAGAGAAAGGCCTCAAAGGGTGGCCGCACCCCTCCCCATGGGCTGGTCCGAATTGGACTAGGGAGGGGGGGCGCCCCTTCCTTCCTTCTCCTTTTCCCTTCCCTTTCCTTCCCTCCTACTACTACTTGGAAGGGCTCCTAGTTCTACTAGGAAAGGGGAATCCTACTCCCGGTGGGAGTAGGACTCCCCTAGGGCGCGCCATAAAGAGGGCCGGCTCCCCCTCCTCCACTCCTTTATATACAGGGGCAGGGGGCACCCCAAAGAGACAACAATTGATCTCTTGATCTCTTAGCCGTGTGCGGTGCCCCCCTCCACCATAATCCACCTTGGTCATATCGTAGCTGTCAGGACCCCGATTCCAAGTCACATCGATCTAGCCGGTAACACCTCATATCACTTTGCGGTATCACGCACGGTATTCCCACGGGTGTCACCTTACCATGGCCCGGGACCGTTTGCGCCTTTTGGCTCACGTATATGATAGTGTCGCTAGCATCCATATGACAGAGAACCCGGGCCGACATGGCTAGTCGTGAACCCAAAGCGGCACTAACCTATGGGGACAGGCATACATGAATCACATCGAGCGTGTCGGTCAGCAGCGTGTGAATCCGGGCTGTAGCACTGGGCTAACAGGACTCCGAGAACCCGAGCTGTAGCAGGCTAGGAAGGACTTCGGATGTCACCCCGTGACATTTCCCCGAAGGGACAGACACAGGAACGAAGTGAAACACATGCTGGCCAGTCAAGTGTCCTGAGCAGTAGTGCTGGGCTAACAGGACTCCGGTGAACCGGGCTGTAGCGGACTACTATAGCTGATGGAAGCACTAGACTACTTTTCCCCATAAGAGAGGCTGCCAAGGATAAACAACTAGATTGTCGGATCCCACACATACCAAGCATTTCAATCATACACACAATATGCTCGATATGTGTAAATACAACATGGCATCACAACATAACTCTACAACTCAAGTATTTATTCATTAGGCTCCGAGGAGCGAGAAATTACAAACATGAGTCTCATGACCCAACAATCATAGCATACAAATCAAAGCACATGCGGAAGCTTAACATGTCTGAGTACAGACATCTACAAATGAAAAAGGCTAAGAAGCCTGACTAACTACCAGATCCTGCCGAGGGCACAAGATCGTAGCTGAGGTATCAAGCTAAACGTCGGAGTCCACGTGGAACTACTAGAGAGACTGAAGTCTCTCTGCAAAACATAAATTAAGCAAACGTGAGTACAAATGTACCCAGCAAGACTTACATCAGAACTATCTACATATGCATCGGTATCATTAAAGGGGGTGGTGGAGTTTAACTACTGCAAGCCAGCTTTGACTCAGTGGCTATCCTGAACTACGACTGCAAGCAACTCTTTTGAGGTGGCGCACACGAGTCCACATATTCACCATTCAATACACCACTAAGGATCCACTTCCGTCTCCCTACGAGAAGGCCATCCATAGCACTCACACTTATCTTGCGAGTTTTAGAGTATCCACTTTCACTTGTCTATGAACTGCTATATGCAACCCAGAAGTCCTTTACCGCGGACACGGCTATTCGAATAGATCATTTATAACCCTGCAGGGGTGTACTTTGTCACACATGTTTCCACCACCTAGCGTCTGCACACGACATGTGCTCGACAGACTTCAAGCGAAAGCCGACGTGGGTGTAGACCACGACCTAACTAACCACACAAGTCTCTAGTCTAGGTTTATTGCCTATTCGGGTTCCATCCGCAAGGAAATCCGGCCGGGGTGTCCTCAACGGCCCCAAACGATGTGTACAGGGTCCCGAGACGCCAAACGGGCGCCCGGCATACCCGACCATAGTGTATCTACCGCATCATATCCCACTCCTAGGGTCAGTGCTACGCACGGCCGCCAACACATAACCTACAAACACCAGAAACTAGTTGCAACTCATGGACAGAGGACGAGAGGGGTCAATAAGTACAACGGGGTCATATTTCAGGGCCCAACGTGTGGTAGTAGCTGTTTCATGGATCGCAAACACAGAACTCAGTTCCTGTGGACGGTTTCAGTGAGACAACCCACCATGTACTCCTACATGGCCTCTCACCGCTACCTTTACCAAATCGTGTTCACACACTTAGCTCACACATCGTAGGACATGTTTACACACCTCCGATTCATCCCCGATGAACCAGACCTGACACGACTCTATGCAATAGCAGGCATGACAACCAAGCATGAATGAGTAGGCACATCAGGGCTCAAACAACTCCTACTCATGCTAGTGGGTTTCATCTATTTACTGTGGCAATGTCAGGTCATACAGAGGATAAGGGGTTCAACTATCGCAGCAAGTAAAAGATGAATCGTTGTTGTCCTAATGCAGTAAAAGAGAGCAGGAGCGAGAGAGTGGGATTGTATCGGAATGAGCAAGGGGTTTTTGCTTGCCTGGCACTTCTGAAGATAGTATAGTTCTTCATCGGTGTCATCGATCACATCGTCGGAGCATTGTCTACTGAAGGGGGACAAACACCGGCAATAGAGAAGAACACAATCAATGTATATGCAACAATATGATTCATGATCATGACATGGCAATATGCTGTGATTTGAGCTAATGCCTCTAGTAATGATTTAAATGAAGTTGGTTTGAATACATGATCAAATTCCAACTCCATATATGATTATTTAAATGCCCTTTATTTGTTTTGTACAAAACAAAGGACAAACATTGCTCAAACATGCATGAAAATGGTACATATGGATTCCTTGAATTTTTCTGATAATTTTTCATATATAAATCTTTTCATTTGGAGTTACGGTTGAATTTCTATGATTTTTAGAAGTTTGGGGTAATTTCTGAAAATAATAAATCATTTAAGATTTATTTAAATCCCAGAAAGGAATTATTGCGTCAGCATGACCTCACAGTGATGTCAGCAGGTCAACGGCTCGGTCTAGGTCAAACCTGACGTGTGGGGTCCACACGTTAGTGACACAGTTAACTAACAGGGTTAATTAAAATTAAACTAAACCTAATATAGTTTAGTTAAGGCCTGGGCCCATATGTCAGTGACTCTAGGGGGTTAGTTAGGCGCTAATGACGGTGCCACGTCACCAGCCACCGGAGTTGGATGCCGGCGACCAAACCCGACGGCACAGGATCGCCGGAGTTGCCCGGGACGGCACTACAGGGGTTGGCTCAACGCGCTGGAGGCACCAGAGGGATGCCCATCCTCGTGCGCATCCAGGGGATCACGCGGGAGGCTGCAGGGTGGCCGGAGATGATGGCCACGGCAACCATGGCGGTGGTCGGAGCTACGGGAACGGCGGGTTCGGCGCTACGGAGCATTTCGAGACGAACTGGTGGGGTCTGCGGCTTCCTGAGGAAGCGCTGAGCACGCCTACGTGCTCTGGTGCGACGTGCGGGGGTTGCAACCGCGGCGGCGACATGGCCGGCGGCGGGGAGCGCTCGGCTCCGGTGGTTGATGCGGCTAGGGGGCGAAAACGACGGCAGGGAGAGAGGGGTTGGGAGCAGGGGCTCACGGAGATGCCGAAGAGGGGGTCAGCGAGCTCGGGGAGGTCCTGGCGGCGCCGAATCGACCGGAGACGGGCTCGGGTGCCCGAGGTTGAAGACGAAGGCGAAGACGGCGCTCGGCGGCGTTTGGAGTCGCGTGAGTCAACAGGGGGGCGTAGGCGACGGTGGCGGAGCCCCTGGGCATGTCGGAGAGGTGAGGGGGAGGCTCAGGGCACGGCAGCAACGAGCGGCGGCGACGGCTGCGCTCGGGTGGGTGCGCGCGAGAGGGACAGGGGAGGGGATGAGCACGGGGGGAGGAGTGAGAGGGCCTGGGGGGTGCGTGGCATCTCCAGGGGGTCGTCGCACAGGCAGGCAGCCTGGAGGTGGCCGGCGTGTGGCCACGCGCGGCGGGCACGCGCCCGCGTCCTTCTGGCGCAAGGAGGACGACGACTGGCAGCTGGGCTCTGGTGGGCTGGCTGCTGCTGGGCCTCTCAGGTAAGGCCAGGTAGGTTTGTGTTCTGTTTTATTTTTCTATTCTCTTTTCTATTTTTCTGTAATTGTTTTTGACTTAAATAAAATGCTAAGACATTTCCAAAAATCATGAAATAATCATGGGCTACTGTTTAAATATATTCCAATCAGCCTAAACATTTAGTTATGATTATTTGAGCATTTAAATATTTATAGCATTTAAATGCCCAAATTCAAATACTTTATGAATTCATTCAAAAATCCGAAGTGACCTAGGAAAATGTGCACCATTTTTGGCAGAGGTTCTAGACCAATTCAAAAATGATGAACTTTTCCAAAGGAATTTTGGGATCATTGAAAATGATATTTTTTATTTTTACCTAGTTGGATTCATCTGTGCTAGGGTTTCAACAGTCCCCAATTCAAATTCATAAGAATTTAAACATGATGCAACACATGACTAGCTATCTCAGAGCATACTAGGACTAGGGATGTGACAACTCACCCCCACTAAAACAAGAATCTCGTCCCGAGATTCAAGAAGTGAAGTAAGAAGACAGAGGGGTCACAAAACTATCACAGTCTTCTCGATCCAACTGCCCTTCTCGAAGATACCGATATATTGCAACACATTGATCTTGACGTCTTGCTTTGAGAACTACATCCAACATGACAACGAGAAGAAAGGGAAAATTTAGAAGAATCGATCTTCTTGTGGTTCGAGCAAGTTAGGATCATCTTGATGATCACAAGATCAACTCACGGGATGAGACATAGAAACATCTCTGGAGCTGAGAGGCAAAACTTGCATCAGGAGCGACAGAAGAAACAATTTGACGAGGGTTTCAAAGTAGCGAGGGAAATTGCCATGATTCCGAAACGGGGACCTCGGGGAAGGTGACTCGAAGAACTATTCCCTTAAGTGGCAAAAAGAATTACTTTTGATCCATAGATCATTGAAACTCTCTATACCAGCCTAAGGCAATTCTCAATCGATCGTCTGGAAGAGTTCGAAGGAGTGGCATACTCAGACTAGGATGGATGATGTGGATTACCTTGTTGAAGACAACACAATGGATGATTTTTCTTATCATCGGAAATGGATGGGACCCATGGTAGGACCACTTTTGAAGGTGATCCTGACCAGGAATTACCGAGAAGGGTAGTCCAAGGTTGAATGGCACAATGGTAGTGCAAGCTGGGAACAAAATGCAAATGCTGGGAATGATTCTGGTAACTGGGAATAACTCAACGAGAGTGATTCCACCGTTTGGATGGTTATAGCATAATCAAAGAAACTAGGAGTACAAGGATCCATAAGGAACAACTTCTAGAATATGTTGCACTAAATCCTCATGGAAAAGATGGTCAGATAGCTCAATCAAGATACTACAATGATAGATCTTCCGTCTAGGTGTGTCCGCCGACATCAACCTTGTTGGAACCTACATCATAGATTTTGGACTAGTTCCAACCATCATATCTGTCTGAGATTCAGATCTGGTTGATAACAGGACATTTCAGACAACATGTCTGGAAAAGAAAATTTGCAACACTAACTGAAGAGATGACGTTGCGGGATTCTCAGGAAAATGAGCTACGATAGCATGCTCCAAAACATGAGCTGGTTCTGCTACAAACCTGTGAACATGATGTCCAATACAAGCATGACCATGTAGTAGTCTTATAATAGAACACTATCGACTTCAGGTTAGGATCCATCATCAAAGATTTTGAAGTCTTTACGCGCGCTAGACTTCTTTTCCTTGAACAAGTCAATCAGTGGCTTGGGGTGTTAGGAATTACACACGGAGTGGAGGTAGCTAGTCTCGCAAACCAGTGTATACTTCGCACATGCATAATTGACTTGGGATGGTTCTAGAGGAAGCAACATTGACTTTCTCGAATTCACGGTGGAATGCACATGAATTAGAGGAAGTCACTCCTTTCAGCCGAACATATTCTTCATGAACGGAACATGAAGATAATGCTTATAAAAATTTCCAATGCTAACTGGATGCTCAACACGAATCATGGAGAAGATAAAAATGTTGCTGATGGGCTCAACAACAATTCATCCAGGTTTCCATATAAGTGGAATTACACAATTATGTGAACAAGGTGATAGCATCGGTGAGACCCAAAAAAATATAATGGTGTATGCCCGGGGAAACAACCACAGGTAAGACAGCAGTACGAACATCGTTGGTTCTGATTTGATTTGACGATAGCCCATAGTCAAATCAAAGATTGGATAAGACAATAGGTCCAACAACTGATCACGAGGACCAATCAATGGAGATATCATCTTTCTTCAACACACACAGAGAAGATATCCCTTAGAGATGAACTAAGTTAAGCAAAGCTTCTACCTTCCAACTCTCCAAGTTGTTGTCTAGCTCAACCAACTAGCTCAGGGATATCCAACACAGATTCTTGGAGAAGGGGTGATTTAGAGGGAAAAAACCCCAACATGATCACGAACTCAACATAGCGGTCAGGTGACAACCAGGTAATACTTCCGAGAAGATCTTCGGAAAATCACGAACCACCGATATGTTACTAAACTCGAGAACATTCTTGCTTTTCGGGGCAAGACGATGGGACCAAGAGAGTGATGGATTGCCACAATCCTATCTCATTGATCGAAGAGTGCACCGAAAATATGGACTAGGTAGCACGATCCATCTTAGGATGATGATTCAATAACCAACATGCTAAGAATGAAATTATTGTCCATTAGCTACCAAGCAACGGGGTTGCTAGTAGTATTGATTTCACACATCATGGTTCACTTGTCGGCATTCCGGTTGCGACAACACGGGACCGAGGAATGAAACAATGATAGCGAGAAGTATCACTGCGTCAAGAATTCATAAGAGATGGTGCAATTCTCATGACAATCCTGACATAAAGGGGGTAATACTCCAGGGTAGAACAGAGCAAAAGCTGGATTGGCATTTGATCTGCAGAGCACAACTACTTTGACCCAATCCTAGAAATGGACGAGGTACTGGAGTTTGTTTCTCCTAGTCATTCCGGAATAGAACGACTTGACGGAACACAAGAATAAAAGGCATCGATGAACACAAATGCACACACACTCTTGGCTATCAACTGATAGAGGATGGTCGGAATACAACTGAAGAGGAACAACTCAAGGAACATATAACTTTCTGAGTTGTGGATGCATAGATTAGTATGTCAAGCAAAACTCAACATTTCTTCCGGACAACCCATGCAGAAAGGTAGGACTGGCAGATTCACAATGCAGAATGGAGAACTCATCAGGAGCACTCTGGTTGTGATTTTTTGGTTCAAAGAACTTCTGCCATAAGCGGTTCGTAGTATTTGGAAGAAGGAACTACCACAGACCTCGAGGACTGTCGCAAGGTTACTAATATCCTAAAGGAACGAGCAAACACTATCAACAGGAGGTGACTGGAGTGAATCTCGGGTTCAAACCCAGGAATAGAATACCTACTAACTAAATGGCATCACAGGATGCTTTCGAGAATGATGGCCAGAATCATCACACTGGGAACACAAGACATGGCTAGATTACTAGGTGATCCTCTAAAACACCTAGGGTCATCATACTAGCTCCAACCTATATGTCGAGGCAACAGAGTACCTCAACTCACCGATTAGTGTGGTTGAACTGGCCCAAAGGGACATCAGGAATAGGAAGAAGGGATTTGCAAATGCATCAGACTATTTAGAGACCTGGGATGACTCGGACAACATAACGGCTGTAAATGCTCAAAATTATTTGAGACATCCTGCAAAAATGGTGGCATAACCACTCAACAACACAATATCAAGGTTCCGAGATCAATTGTCAACATACCGAAGTAGTAGGAACGGAACTGAGGCTTGAAACTATCAATTCTATAAGTCTATGGATTAGTAGCATGCCATCCTGATAGATAGATGAGAAGGCCTAATTCTTAATCCCCATAGAAAAGAAGAGGTTGACTCAGATCAGAAGGGCATAGGGTAAAGGAGTAAAAAGAGCCTTACGTTCCCTTCCACAAACAATTCCCTTACATAACTAAAGCATTTCTAGACTCGACTTCGACCAGTTTGGCTTGGTAATCCTACAGGCAGTCAGGCTCTGATACCAAAACTGTCAGGACCCCGATTCCAAGTCACATCGATCTAGCCGGTAACACCTCATATCACTTTGCGGCATCACGCACGGTATTCCCACGGGTGTCGCCTTACCATGGCCCGGGACCGTTTGCGCCTTTTGGCTCACGTATATGATAGTGTCGCTAGCATCCATATGACAGAGAACCCGGGCCGACATGGCTAGTCGTGAACCCAAAGCGGCACTAACCTATGGGGACAAGCATACATGAATCACATCGATCGTGTCAGTCAGCAGCGTGTGAATCCGGGCTGTAGCACTGGGCTAACAGGACTCCGGGAACCCGGGCTGTAGCAGGCTAGGCAGGACTCCGGATGTCACCGCGTGACATTTCCCCGAAGGGACAGACACAGAACGAAGTGAAACACATGCCGGCCAGTCAAGTGTCCTGAGCAGTAGTGCTGGGCTAACAGGACTCCGGTGAACCGGGCTGTAGCGGACTACTATGGCTCATGGAAGCACTAGACTACATTTCCCCATAAGAGAGGCTGCCAAGGATAAACAACTAGATTGTCGGATCCCACACATACCAAGCATTTCAATCATACACACAATATGCTCGATATGTGTAAATACAACATGGCATCACAACATAACTCTACAACTCAAGTATTTATTCATTAGGCTCCGAGGAGCGAGAAATTACAAACATGAGTCTCATGACCCAACAATCATAGCATACAAATCAAAGCACATGCGGAAGCTTAACATGTCTGAGTACAGACATCTACAAATGAAAAAGGCTAAGAAGCCTGACTAACTACCAGATCCTGCCGAGGGCACAAGATCGTAGCTGAGGTATCAAGCTAAACATCGAAGTCCACGTGAACTACTAGCGAGACTGAAGTCTCTCTGCAAAACATAAATTAAGCAAATGTGAGTACAAATGTACCCAGCAAGACTTACATCAGAACTATCTACATATGCATCGGTATCATAAAGGGGGTGGTGGAGTTTAACTGCAGCAAGCCAGCTTTGACTCAGTGGCTATCCTGAACTACGACTGCAAGCAACTCTTTTGAGGAGGCGCACACGAGTCCACATATTCATCATTCAATACACCACTAAGGATCCGCTTCCGTCTCCCTACGAGAAGGCCATCCATAGCACTCACACTTATCTTGCGAGTTTTAGAGTATCCACTTTCACTTGTCTATGAACTGTTATATGCAACCCAGAAGTCCTTTACCGCGGACACGGCTATTCGAATAGATCATTTATAACCCTGCAGGGGGTGTACTTCGTCACACATGTTTCCACCAATTAGCGTCTGCACACGACATGTGCTCGGAAGACTTCAAATGAAAGCCGACGTGGGTGTAGACCACGACCTGACTAACCACACAAGTCTCTAGTCTAGGTTTATCGCCTATTCGGGTTCCATCCACAAGGAAATCCGGCTGGGGTGTCCTCAACGGCCCCAAACGATGTGTACAGGGCCCCGAGACGCCAAACGGGCGCCTGGCATACCCGGCCACAGTGTATCTACCGCATCATAGCCCACCCCTAGGGTCAGCGCTACGCACGGCCGCCAACACATAACGTACAAACACCAGAAACTAGTTGCAACTCATGGACAGAGGACGAGAGGGGTCAATAAGTCGAGCTGGGTCATATTTCAGGGCCCAACGTGTGGTAGTAGCTGTTTCATGGATCACAAACATAGAACTCGGTTCCTGAGGACGGTTTCAGTGAGACAACCCACCATGTACTCCAACATGGCCTCTCACCGCTACCTTTACCAAATCATGTTCACACAGTTAGCTCACACACCGTAGGACATGTTTACACACCTCCGATTCATCCCCGATGAACCAGACCTGACAAGACTCTATGCAATAGCAGGCATGACAATCAAGCATGAATGAGTAGGCACATCAGGGCTCAAACAACTCCTACTCATGCTAGTGGGTTTCATCTATTTACTGTGGCAATGACAGGTCATGCAGAGGATAAGGGGTTCAACTACCGCAGGAAGTAATAGATGAATCGTTGTTGTCCTAATGCAGTAAAAGAGAGCAGGAGCGAGAGAGTGGGATTGTATTGAAATGAGCAAGGGGGTTTTGCTTGCCTGGCACTTCTGAAGATTGTATAGTTCTTCATCGGTGCCATCGATCACATCGTCAGAGCATCGTCTACTGAAGGGGGACAAACACCGGCAATAGAGAAGAACACAATCAATGCATATGCGACAATATGATGCATGATCATGACATGGCAATATGCTGTGATTTGAGCTAATGCATCTAGTTATGATTTAAATGAAGTTGGTTTGAATACATGATTCAAATTCCAACTCCATATATGATTATTTAAATGCCCTTTATTTGTTTTGTCCAAAACAGAGTACAAACATTGTTCAAACATGCATGAAAATGGTACATATGGATTCCTTGAATTTTCTGATAATTTTTCATATATAAATATTTTCATTTGGAGTTACGGTTGAATTTGTATGATTTTTAGAAGTTTGGGGGTAATTTCTGAAAATAATAAATCATTTAAGATTTATTTAAATTCCAGAAAGGAATTATTGCGTCAGCATGACCTCACAGTGACGTCAGCAGGTCAACGGCTCGGTCCAGGTCAAACCTGACGTGTGGGGTCCACACGTCAGTGACACAGTTAACTAACAGGGTTAATTAAAATTAAACTAAACCTAATATAGTTTAGTTAAGGCCTGGGCCCATATGTCAGTGACTCTAGGGGGTTAGTTAGGCTCTAATGATGGTGCCACGTCACCAGCCACCGGAGTTGGACGCCGGCGACCAAACCCGACGGCGGAGGATCGCCGGAGTTGCCCGGGACGGCACTAAAGGGGTCGGCTCGATGCGCTGGAGGCACCAGAGGGATGCCCATCCTCGCGCGCATCCAGGGGATCACGCGAGAGGCTGCGGGGTGGCCGGAGACGATGGCCACGGCAACCATGGCGGTGGACGGAGCTATGGGAACGGCGGGTTCGGCGCTACGGAGCATTTCGAGACAAACTGGTGGGGTATGCGGCTTCCTAAGGAAGCGCTGAGCACGCTTACGTGCTCTGGTGCGACGTGCGGGTGTTGCAACCGTGGCGGCGACATGGCCGGTGACGGGGAGCGCTCGGCTCCGGTGGTTGATGCGGCTAGGGGGCGAAAACGACGGCGGGGAGAGAGGGGTTGGGAGAAGGGGCTCACGAAGATGCCGAAGAGGGGGTCAGCGAGCTCGGGGAGGTCCTGGCGGCGCCGAATCGACCAGAGACGGGCTCGGGTACCCGAGATTGAAGACGAAGGCGAAGACGGCGTTCGGAGGCGTTTGGAGTCGCATGAGTCAATAGGGGGGCGTAGGCGACGGTGGCGGAGCCCCTGGGCATGTCGGAGAGGTGAGGGGGAGGCTCATGGCACGGCAGCAACGAGCGGCAGCGATGGCTGCGCTCGGGTGGGTGCGCGCGAGAGGGATAGGGGAGGGGATGAGCACGGGGGGAGGAGTGAGAGGGCCTGGGGGTGCGTGGTGTCTCCAGGGGGTCGTCGCACAGGCATGCAACCTGGAGGTGGCCGGCGTGTGGCCACGCGTGGCGGGCACGCGCCCGCGTCCTTCTAGCGCAAGGAGGACGACGACTGGCAGCTAGGCTCTGGTGGGCTGGCTGTTGCTGGGCCTCTCAGGTAAGGCCAGGTAGGTTTGTGTTCTGTTTTATTTTTCTGTTCTCTTTTCTATTTTTCTGTAATTGTTTTTGACTTAAATAAAATGCTAAGACATTTCGAAAAATCATGAAACTAATCGTGGCTACTGTTTATAATATATCCAACAGTAAACATTTTAGTTTATTATTATTTGAGCATTTAAAATATTTTATAGCATTTAAATGCCCAAATGCAAATACTTTATGAATTCATTCAAAAATCCAAAGTGACCTAGGAAAATGTGCACCATTTTTGGCAGAGGTTCTAGACCAATTCAAAAATGCTGAACTTTTCCAAAGGAATTTTGGGATCATTGAAAATGATATTTTTTATTTGAACCTAGTTGGATTCATCTGTGCTAGGGTTTCAACAGTCCCCAATTCAAATTCATAAGAATTTAAACATGATGCAACACATGACTAGCTATCTCAGAGCATACTAGGACTAGGGATGTGACAGTAGCGGTGCTAAGGCGAAGCCCTGCATCGGTAGAACATCATCATCGTCACCACGCCGTCATGCTAACGGAACTCTCCCTCAAAGCTCGGCTAGATCGGAGTTCAAGGGACGTCATCGAGTTGAACGTGTGCTGAACTCGGAGGTGTCGTGCGTTCGGTACTTGGATCGGTCGGATCGTGAAGACATACGACTACATCAACCGCTTTGTGCTAACGCTTCCGCTTTCGGTCTACGAGGGTACGTGGACAACACTCTCCCCTTTTGTTGCTATGCATCACCATGATCTTGCGTGTGCGTAGGAATTTTTTTGAAATTACTACGTTCCCCAACAGGCAGTTCCCTACCTCCCCTCGTAGTTGAGGGATAAATCTTGGTTCTTTGATATTTCAAGTTCTTCATAATGATAAGTAGATATAAATCCCAAGTGACTCAAAGAATAGAGCTATGCTCCCCGGCAACGGCGCCAGAAAATGTTCTTGATAACCCGCAAGTATAGGGGATCGCAACAGTTTTCGAGGGTAGAGTATTCAACCCAAATTTATTGATTCGACACAAGGGGAGCCAAAGAATATTCTCAAGTATTAGCAGCTAAGTTTTCAATTCAACCACACCTGGAAACTTAATATCTGTAGCAAGGTATTTAGTAGCAATGTAATATGATAGTAGTGGTAATGATAGCAAAAGTAATGGTAGCAAAAGTAAAAAATTTGGGTTTTGTAGTGATTGTAACAGTAGCAATAGAAAAGTAAATAAGTGAAGAACAATATAGGGAAAGCTCATAGGCATTGGATCGGTGATGGAGAATTATGCCGGATGCGATCGATCATGTAATAGTCATAACATAGGGTGACACAGGACTAGCTCCAGTTCATCAATGTAATGTAGGCATGTATTCCGAATATAGTCATACGTGCTTATGGAAAAGAACTTGCATGAAATCTTTTGTCCTACCCTCCCGTGGCAGCGGGGTCCTATTGGAAACTAAGGGATATTAAGGCCTCCTTTCAATAGAGTACCGGACCAAAGCATTAACACATAGTGAATACATGAACTCCTCAAACTTTGGTCATCACCGGTAAGTATCCTGATTATTGTCACTTCAGGCTTAACGGATCATAACACATAATAGGTGACTATAGACTTGCAAGATAGGATCAAGAACTCTCATATATTGATGAAAACATAATAGGTTCAGATCTAAAATCATGGCACTCGGGCCCTAGTGACAAGCATTAAGCATAGCAAAGTAATAGCAACATCAATCTCAGAACATAGTGGATACTAGGGATCAAACCCTAACAAAACTAACTCGATTACATGCTAAATCTCATCCAACCCATCACCGTCCAGCAAGCCTACGATGGAATTACTCACGCACGGCGGTGAGCATCATGAAATTGGTGATGGAGGAAGGTTGATGATGACGATGGCGACGGATTCCCCTCTCCGGAGCCCCGAACGGACTCTAGATCAGCCCTCCCAAGAGAGTTTAGGGCTTGGGGCGGCTCCGTATCGTAAAACACGATGAATCCTTCTCTCTGAATTTTTTTCTCCTCGAAAGTGAATATATGGAGTCAAGGTGGACGTCGGTGGAGTGTCAGGGGGCCCACGAGGCAGGGGGTGCGCCCAGGGGGGTAGGGCGCGCCCCCACCCTCGTGGACAGGGTGTGGGCCCCCTGATGTGGATCTTTCTTCAAGTATTTTTTATATATTCCAAGAATAATCTCCATTGATTTTCAGGTCATTTCGGGAACTTTTATTTCTGCACAAAAATAACACCATGGAAATTTTGGTGAAAACTGCGTCAGTCCGGGTTAGGTCCATTCAAATCATGCAAGTTAGAGTCCAAAACAAGGGCAAAAGTGTTTGGAAAAGTAGATACGACGGAGATGTATCAAACATCATCTCCAAATGATAGCTTTAATGTGTTGATTTCAGCATGCTGTTAAAGCAGATATAAAATGGAAAGCAATGTTACTGACAACAGGCTTAAAAGCCATCAAATATTGCAATTCAAACTGGTATTGTTTAAAATGAATAGAATGTAGGTACTTCTTAAACATCACATTGGATAAATGTGTAACACTGAAATAAAGGGCATGTGTTAACTACACCAGGTATAACTGGAACCAAATATAGCCGTTCAAACTGCTATATATTGATGCAGTCGAGCGGCACAATTCCAAATTGCACATAATGAACAGCACATTGTGAATGATTGAAATAAATAAGGCATAAATAATCAGTATAACAACCAAATATAGCCATTGAAAACTGGACAGAGTCTCACTTCAACCAACCTTACAAGCAAATACAGATAAACAGGGCATATGCTTGAAACCTGGACAAATGCTCACTACAACCAACCTAACAAGCAAATACAGATAGACAAGGAATCTGCTTGAAAACTGGACAAATGCTCACTGCAACCAACCTAACAACCAAATACAGATAAACAAGGCATCTGCTTGATAACTGGACAAATGCTCACTTCAACCAACCTATGAACCAAATACATATAAACAAGGCATCTGCTCGATAACTGAAAAATGCTCACTACAACCAACCTAACAAACAAATGTAGATAAACAAGGCATCTACTCACTATAAACAACAAAATATAGCCATTCGTGAAACTGAAGTGGAAAATTCATACTTAAACATCACATAGCCCTATTGAACAATACATTTTTTTCATAACTGAAATAATTAAACACGACACAGTTAAAGCACTTCATGGAAAATGCTACTACAACAAAGGGTACGGGTTGTTAAGCTAGAAAAGGTAATATGTGCTCATAGGATGTTGCCTCACATGTCATGGACGGGATCATTCCAGTTTGAAGAGCATAGACCCATGGTGCGCTCTCTGATGTGATGGGTTGTTTCACCTTGAAAGAACCTTTGTGGGTGCCCTCCTCGTGGTCGTGGTCGATGAGATCTGACTTGGCAATTGAGGATCCCAAGGCGCCGCCGTAGAGCGTGTCCTTCAGAAATGACAAAATGGGCTCGATGGCGTACAAGGATCGCAAATCCTTGACCGCTTGGAGGAGGAGATCAGCGGCAGGGCCGTCGAAGAGATCGACCACAGGTGAACCAGAGGGGTTGGGGATGGACCACTTAACATGTGACATGGCCTGTGTGAAGCCATCGCTGTCGATGAGCTTGATGTCATAGCCAGCTTTCTCGAGATACAGTAATACCCTAGCACGTTGACATGAAGCCTTAGGCATGGCAACGTAGTCAATGTCTTCGCCGGCTTCCGCGGCGTCGTGCTGCTCCGGGATCGACAGGTCAGGGTGAATGGCAGCCACCTCGCCAACTTCCGCCGGAGAGTCCATGCTAAACCTCTTCTTGGTCGAACGCTCATCGGGCTCCCCCGGATACGTGTCAAGCTTAGGCTATGACATTATGGAGTAGGGGATGTGGATCTGGTGGGGAGGGTCATCGCAGGACTCATCTAAAAACTCAGGGGAGTGGGGCAACGGTATGGGAATCCTGGGTAACCTGAACTTTATTATTTAAGCTAGGAGGAACGGGCAGACCAGTAGGGGTTGGCGATGGCGGTGAGCTAGGGTTTGAGGGGGGGAGGGGGCCGGGTGGGGGACTATGGAGGGGGGTGTTTGAGGATACGCCGCGGCTACTGAAAATTTTAGTAATGGTGGCTGGAGATGGTGGTGGACGAGGGAGGGCGACAGTTCATATGCCTTGGCTACTGCAATTTTACTATAAGGTCGGTGCTGGAGGAGTGTGGGCGACGGTTGAAGTACGACACTACTAAAATTTGGGTAAAGGAATTGATGCGGGGCGGGAGTACCCAAGATCGCGCACGGTCCAATTAGAATATGCGTGTATGATAATAAGGAAAAGTGGCGGAACTTCTGATTTTTGCAACGCTCAAGGCGGGTAGTTTGTTTTTAGATTTCTATCTAGCTGGTCTATCACACACGGATCATCCTATTTTTAGACACAAGCGTGGAATTCAATCTAAATAAACTACCCGCCTTTAGCTTGTGCAGGTGGTGATTTTACAGTGCACTTGCACCGCACACGGTTAAGCCAGTACCTCCACCCTTTGCTCGCGCTTGCGCAGTCATGGTGATTTTATAGAGCACTTGCACCGCACACGGTTCAGCCAGTACCTCCATCTTTGCTCGCCCTTGCACAGTCGTGGTGATTCACAGCGCACTTGCATCACATACGGTTAAGACATTATACCCGTATCTGTTGAGTGTCATCAAAGTCTTTGCAGCAAAAAATATGTTAGAGAGGGTCAGAAGACATCCACACCAGCATGTGGCCCAAATATATATGAGTGAAAAGGGTGGTCTGTGATGTTCAAAATTTCAATGCACAACTTTGATCGTGTGGGCCCACAGTTGGGCGCATCGTCGAAGATCGATCAGAGGGGCCAGAAGTCAAGAACCACCTGGAAGTGGCCAAATATATGTAGGAATATAGGGTGTGATGTTTAAAACTTTAAATACACAATGCACAACTTTGGTAGCACCTTCCTCGCAAACCCGAAATCACCCTTGGATATATCCATAATGACATAATGTCATATCTAGCTAGGGTGCTTGACCCACCGCGTCCCACTTCGTGTCAGCGGGGCGGATGCACGTAATGATACTTTGGTCATACATGCATGTCGCCATGACCTACCATAAGACGGACCAGTGAATCTATTGTTTGGTCAAACGACAACTGTTGTTGTCGATAAATTGCTTGGGCCAATAGATTGAACCATCATAAAAAGTGCACTAGAGGGACCACAAAACCAGCACCTCTTGCATGCGGCCCAAAATGATGTACGTTGGAAGGTGTGACATGTGTTTTAAATATAGAATAATGTACAATTTAGATGTGGTGCCTACCTCTCGATACAGACAACAACCATGAAGGCCAGGTAGTTAAGGACGAGATACACAGGGTACGGTGTAGGTCGAACCCAGCAATCCGAGCATGTGGGAGGGAATCCTGACAACGCATGAGCTGGCTCTATGGTTGAACGATATGTGACGGTGACCGGCCCTAACACGAACTAGGAGGAATCCATTTATGGCCAACACATACCCCTTGTTATCGGTCAACGGGATGATATATATACACTCGGGGAGCCCACAAATATGCGTGTCATCAAGAAAAACTATGCAAGGGAGACGTGGTCGATCAGAAGACCCCGTATATACTGCACGTGGCCTGAAAATATTTATGGGTACACTGGTGTGTGATGTGTTTAAATCCCGAATGCACAACTTCGATCGGCCACCAACTACATTACAAACCGAACACCGTACTCGACCCCAAGCCTGGTTCACTACGTCCGATGTCGGTTTCCCAACTTCGAGGCGGCGGGGGGGGGGGGGTGGTGGTCTTCCAACACATGCACTCAAACTTTATTTGGTCTAACATGGCACACATAGCAATAGGAAACCATCATGGTCAAACCTTCTCATTGTTGGGTCAAAGGGATAGATTGTGTGGGCCCCCTCATTATCAGTGAAGGATAATATATATACCTCGGGGAGCCCACAAATATGTGCGGCGTCTATAAACTGCACAAGGGAGACATGCTCGATCAGAACACCCTGCTCCCTATACCCTGCATGCGACCTAAAACATGTTTATATAATCGCCATGACAGGTCACTATAGAGTCAATCATTCTTTAATTCTGTAGAGCAAAAATAACCAATAAAAACATAGTCTAAAAATTAGCAAAACAAGGATCCCAAGGTTTATATAATCACCATGATAGGTCACTATAGAGATATTTATCTCTTTATCTCTATAATGACCGTGTCGTAGCATTTAAATGAAGCTTGAGATATGCAACTTCCCACCGGGTCACCCATCCTTGGACTACTCCAGCCCGAGCATGCTTAACTTCCGAGTTCTATTAGACTAGGCTAGCGGATGGGAAGCCACACCTTGCTGATAGGAATTGCCTCCTTGCCTTTAAGGCGTTTCACGCTGGTCACCTTGTGGGACCTACTCCCTCATATCACACACATTTGTGATTTTAGAAATCATGTGCGATATTTACATGGCCGGTGTGTCGCCGCCTAGCCTTCAATGAGCACTGACATTGGTAGTGGGAAAACGATGGGAGAAGAGGCGGGAAACCGATGAGAGCGTTCATGGGAAACAGTAGCCTATTTGGATATATAACAACCTTAATATAGAAAACTTAGTAGAGAAGGAAGCGTGAGACAGCACGACGCATGTGCACAGTGCTTACCCATATACTGCATGTGCTGTCGACAGAGCTGAGGATTGCCGTTCGATCTGGGAGCATCCAACGGTGCATACCTATGATATGTGGGGTTTGGGTTCTAGGCAATCAGAACGCACGACTTAGATCGCGCGCAGAAGGGGGAGGGGGGCATCAGCCACAGTTTTGTAGGCACACAACTTTCATGAGTGAACCGTGTGCTATTTGAAAACATTTTGTGAGAAGAATCTCGGTTTTTATATCCCTATAGATCCAAAAGTCACCCGAAAATCATGGAACTCGGCTTGGTGTCATGACCTGGCACGTATATGTCGAGGAATTTTTTTGTCCATTCTGGCGCAAGTTTTATTACAAGCCTCTTACAAACCAGAGCTTCTCTCAAAGAAGCCTCATGGTTCCGATAGGGAAACGTGTCCCCCTTGTGGGCGAAATGATAATCACTGCCTCTTTTCGCCTTGTATTTCTTCTACGGGCAACATTGAACAACAAGATATCCGTGCTGAAATTTAAACTTATTCAGGGTTCGTTTGGCCTTTTTATACACTAATTGAGTTTCCTGGGCATTTAATGTCCATAAATCAAATCTAAACTACAAATACATGCTCTATTTCACCAAAATGGCTAGAAAAATTATACATGTATCCTTGGGTGCGTGTTTAGGTCCCATGCTGAAAGCACAAGTGCTCCATGGTTGATTTTGGTAATTAATGTCAACATATCTCTTGTTGGACTAATATTTTTATCTAGTATATTTCAAAAAGTTCAACAAAGGCGTGACATGGACAAGAGGATGTGGAACCCCTTCAAGATGCTAAGGACACATATTGGCAAAAGCTCAAGACTCTACATTTTCATTTTAGTGATCCAAGATCACATTGAGTCTGTAGGAAAAGCCAATACTATTAACAGGGGATGAGGTGTTGCCTAATGGTCTACTTGCTCAAAGTGCTTAGTGATATGCTCCAAAGCCCTCAACCACTTTCTCAATTCCAAATATGTCCTCAACCTAAAGTCAAACTCAGCCCCACCGACTTGATTTATCTGGTGCCACCGAGTTCACTTGACATAGCCACTGCCAGAAACCCTAATCAGTTCAATCTCATCGAGATGGGCTTGCAAACTCTCTGTTGCCTGTTGCAATTATTTCAGCCTCACCGAGATATGCAGTCGGTCTCACCGAGTTTGCTTGACCAACTCTCTGTTTGCTTATTACCAAAATCGGTCTAACCGAGTTTTTCTAATCGGTCAAACCGAGTTGAGGTTGTACCCTAACCTTAGCACATCGGTCCCACCGATTTGATCATATTGGTCCCATCGAAAAGCCTAACGTTCTCATTTTGAACCAGATCGGTCTCGCCGAGTTTGACTATTCAGTCCCACCGAGTTTGGTAAATTGTGCATAACGGTTAGATTTTGTGAGGAGGCTATATATACTCCTCCACCCCCTCTCCATTTGAGAGAGAGCCATTAGAACGTGCCTACACTTCCACCATTCATTTTCTAAGAGAGAACCACCTACTCATGTGTTGAGACCAAGACATTCCAATCCAACCACAAGAATCGTGATCTCTAGCCTTCCCCAAGTTGATTCCCACTCAAATCATCTTTCCACCATATCCAAATCTGTGAGAGAGAGTTGAGTGTTGGGGAGACACAAGAGCAAGGAGTTCATCATCAACACACCATCTATTACCTTTTGGAGAGTGGTGTCTCCTAGATTTCTTAGGTGTCACTTGGGAGCCTCCGTCAAAATTGTGGACTTGAACCAAGGAGTTTGTAAGGGCAAGGAGATCGCCTAATTCGTGAAGATCTACCCAAGTGAGGCAAGTCTTTCGTGGGCGATGGTCATGGTGGGATAGACAAGGTTGCTTCTTTGTGGACCCTTCGTGGGTGGAGCCCTCCGTGGACTCGCGCAACTATTACCCTTCGTCGGTTGAAGTCCCCATCAACGTGGATGTACGATAGCACCACCTATCGGAACCACGCCAAAAATCTCCGTGTCACGAATTGCGTTTGCACACTCCATTCCCATCCCTTTACTTTCTATCAATTTGCATGCTTTACTTTCTGCTGATCATATACTCTTGGCATGCTTGCTTGAAATGTATTGTGAATGTTTAAACTTGTGCTAAACCTCCACCTTAACTTGAAGAACTTAAAAACTGCTACTTTTCTTTGTTGAGAGTGTAATCACCCCCCTCTAGACACCTCTTCTCGATCCTTCCAATTGGTATCAGATCATTGGTCTCCATTTCTTTGGTTTAATCGCCCTTGGAGGAAGATGGATGAGTCTACGATGGGGAGTTTTAGACGTAGAGTGCCTATACTTGATGGGGAGTTCTTTAATGCTTGAAAAATGAGATGCTTGAGATTTTCAATGAATATCATTTGAACAAGTACATTACTAGCCCGTGTGCACCCCTTGTTGACCCCTTGCATCCTACCCCTGATGAGTCTCTTGAGATGATCCGCAATCTTAGAACTATCAATCTTATCATTAGAGGATTGCCTAGAAATCTGATTGTCTACTTGCCTACTCTTGATTGTGCTTACACCATATGGAGATTTCTTGAGGAACGGTTTCCAAACTATTCCTTGTAAAATCTAGATGTGATTCTTCAAAAGTCAATTGCTTTAAGTAAGATGAATCCTAGATATCCTAAGTTTAGTGATTGTTTATTTGAGCTTCGTGACCTCATGCGTGCCAAAGGAAATGTTGGAATAATTAGTAATATCATCTCGGAAGTCATTAGAATTCATAAAGATGAACATTTTCATGATCATAAATCTAATGAATCACTCTCTCTAGGTGATGATCAATCACAAGACGATGTTGAACATGGATACTATGATGAGGATGAGGATAGTGACGTTGATCTCGACGAGTCCACGAGACACTTTGGTCTTATGGCTAACCTTCACGGCTACATGGCTAGAGGAAGGAATGGGTTCTTGATAGTGGATGTACCGATCACATGACCGGAGTCAAGGATATGTTTCGTGAGCTTGCGGAAAACAATGGCCCTCGAAAATATGTCACTTTTGGTGATAACTCAAAGGGTAAGGTGGTTGGCCTTGGTAAGGTGGCCATCTCACATGATAGCTCCATCCAAAATGTTATGCTCGTTGAATCTCTTGGCTCTAATTTACTTTCCGTATCTAGACTAGCTGACTTCGGTTTCAATGTCCTATTTACTGAAGTAGATTGCCATGTGTTTCAAAGAGAAAATCATAAAATGGTATTTACCGGTATACGTAGAGGTGACCTATACATTGTTGATTTCACTAAAAAGGCTCAACCTAGAACTTGCTTAATTGCTAAATCTTCTAAAGGTTGGTTGAGGCATAGAAGGATAGGTCATGTGGGCATCCGAAATCTTGATAAGCTTATTAAAGGTAATCATATCCTTGGAGTGAAAGATGTTATATTTGACAAGGATAGATTGTGCAGTGCTTGTCAAGCAGGAAAACAGGTTGGAGGAAGCCACCCCATGAAGAACATCATGACCATGAGAAGACCGCTTGAGCTGCTTCATATAGATCTTTTTGGTCCGAAAGCCTATAAAAGTCTAGGTGGAAATTCGTTTGGTTTAGCCATAGTCAATGATTTTTCAAGATTTACATAGGTGTTCTTTCTTGATGATAAATCGCAGGTCCAAAAGATCTTCAAGAACTTCACTAGGAAGGACCAAAATCAATTTGAAGTGAAGATCAAGAAGGTTCGCAGCGACAACGGAACGGAGTTCAAGAACGCAAATGTGGACACCTTTCTTGACGAAGAAGGGATTTCACATGAGTTCTTGGCTACGTACACGCCTCAACAAAATGGAGTTGTTGAGAGGAAGAACCGAACTCTTATTGAGATGGCGAGAATGATGCTTGAGGAGTACAAGACGCCAAAACACTTTTGGGCGGAAGCAGTTGAGATAGCTTGTCATGCAACAAATCATCTATATCTTCACAATCTACTCAGCAATACGACATACGAGCTTCTCACCGGTAACAAACCCCAAGTTGGATACTTTCGAGTATTCGGCTCAAAGTGCTATATTCTTGATAAGCATCATCGTTCTAAATTTGCTCCTAAATCTCATGAGGGTTTCCTACTCGGTTATGGCTCAAACTCTCACACTTACGATGTCTACAACAGTTTCACCCGAAAGTTTGAAGAGACGGTAGATGCGAAGTTTGATGAATCTAATGGCTCACAAGTAGAGCAATTGCCAATTGATGTAGGAGACAAAGACCCTTCGGAAGCAATCCAAGAATTGTCTATTGGCAAGATCCATCCAACGGAGGTGAAGGAGAGTACCTCGTCCACCCAAGTGGAAGCTTTTACCTCACGACAAGGTGAACCACGAGTTGACTCGGAGGCATCCACAAGTGGGACACGCCAAGATGAAGAAAACGAGGAAGTACACCAAGATTAACCTCATCAACCTCCTTCTCGACCTCCACAAGAGAACAACAACACCAACAACGAAGAAGGCCAAGAGGACGAACAAGATGATGAAGAAGATGTTCCAACCTGACCCCAAAAAAGCTCTCACATGTTAGAGCAAGAGTCGCAAGAGACCATCCCATCGAACAAATCTTTGACTATATCCAAACCAGGAGAATTACTCGCTCTAAAACTTGTTTGGCTAATTTCTGTAAAAATTATTCATTCATCTCTAGCATTGAAACTATGAAGGTTGAAGAAGCGCTTGATGATCCGGACTGGGTGAACGCTATGTATGAAGAGCTGCACAATTTTGAGAGGAGCCAAGTGTGGACATTGGTAGAAAAGCCAGACAACAACCAAATTATCATTGGTACCAAATGGGTGTTTTGGAATAAGCAAGATGAAGATGGAGAAGTTGTTCGCAACAAGGCCCGTCTCGTCGCTCAAGGCTACACTCAATTCGAAGGTATGGACTACGGTGAGACATATGCCCCCATTGCTAGACTTGAGTCCATACACATCTTACTTGCTTATGCCAATCATCATGATATCACATTGTATCAAATGGGCATTAAAAGTGCTTTTCTAAATGCTGAATTGATGAGTAAGTTTATGTTAAACAACCTCCCAGCTTTGTTAATCCTAAGAAATGTAGCGACCCGACCTCAAATGGTCAAGCCTCTGTGTATCCGTGCCATCCTTGGATCACTATGCTAGCACAAACAGTACATCAATGTATATATCAAAGTGCAATCACATGTATAAATAACGTAAAACTGATATATACCTCATAAGTCTCAGCGAAAACAAACATTCGGGTGTGGAGTCCCATCACGCCATCGGAAAGTTGAGTGTAGATTGTAACCCTGTATCGTAACTCTTACTCGTCGAAGAAATATGTGCAACATGATACGTTGCAGCCGTGTAGGTCAGTACATTGAATGTACCGGCAAGATCACAATAAGAGAAAACAAATGATAAACTATACTATATGCAATATGGCTTCTAGGCTCTGTATTTGAGTTTTGTTTGCATAAAAGCTGGTTTTATTTTCCCTACATCAAAGGAATTAACCGGAGTCTGTACTATGGAGTTTTCTATCATGACATGGTTCCGCCAACCGATGTCTCATAGCCCAAATCATCATAAGTTGCCCACAATTAAGTTATCAGTCCGGTGTTGAGAGTTCCGAGATAGATCCAAGTCCAGAGGCTCAAGTTGTCCATAACCGGGGACACAACTAATCGATTAGGTTTAAACCCTCTGCAGAGGTTTGTACACTTTACCCAAAAGATTCGATCCCTCTCTTTACATTCTCGCACTTCGGGGTGTTTGAGAACAAGATGACCGTAACATGGTCTTCCGAAGAGTTCCTCTGACCACTGTCCGGTGCTCATCCAATCCTATCGTAGTTCTACATCTGCTAGCACCGTCCCAGCCAGAGTCACAACTAAGGTAAACCAAGCCAGAGCCCATAGTGACTTGCGGTTGCATAGGTAAGCTTTCGGGCATCACGTATTCTTCCGTCTATTTGAGTCTGGGTGAAGCTTTCCGCAAGATGTCATGGCGCTTCTCCATGCATCCCGGCCAACCACTGGTTTCTCCAGGGTGCCCGTCAACCGTCCTTCACCCAGTAGTGTGTATTGAATTCTTGTCTCGAGTCTCGAAATCTTGAGGAGTCCTGAAGATGCAGTCCTTGCCGGTGCCATCATGAAGTTTTCGCCATTGATGTACTCATGCACTCATACCAAACCCCGTCTACTATAGCTTAGCATTAAAACTATGTAATGCCCCGGGTTTGGTAACAGGGGATGGGTTTCTACCTCATGCATTCTACTCAACTACAAGATTCAATAACACTACTGGAGAGATTGTTGAAAGGGTGCTACTACATGCAAATAAACATAGGTATGGAAAACATGGTCAAAGTGAACTTTCCTGGTATTACTTGATGAAGATAACAATGCTCTCAGAATAATGACTTAGTAGAACTATTCGTCACTCCGTTCAAAATCTATATAGTCAAACATAGCATTCATATAAGCAAACATACTAGAAAGCAATTCTAACACTCATAATAAACCAACAAATAAATTGCAAAGCAACAAGGGACACCAAATAAGAACAAAGGAAAACTACACAGCAAAACTACTAAAGAAAACTCTAAGACATATCACAAAACAGTTTTGTCCTAAGTAAAAAACTTAACAACAATTAAAACACTAAAGTAATAAATTAACATAAAATACAAAGTAAAACAATTAAGTTAACATAAGGTATTTTTCATAAACTTTTATTAGCAAAAAGAAACACCTAAAAACTATTTTTTTAACTCTAGTTATGATTAAAACAAAACAAGAAAAAGAAATAAACATTATATTTTTCTGTAAATAAAAGTTCACCCTCTATAACTAGAGAAACAAATATGAAATAAAATATAACAGAGGTTAAAAATAAATCTTAAAAATAATTAAAACAATAGAAAATAGTAGCAAGTTAAAAATAACTATCATTGTGTTGTTTTCGTGAAAAACAAAATTTAAAAAATCTATAAATACCCAAATTAATCCTACTACTAGGCAAGGTCAATACAAAGCAGTGGCAAAAAGAATCGCCAAAAAATATTAATTCTAGCTCATTTTATAGCAGAAATACTAATCTGACTAAAACCCATATAAAACAGTTTTTAAAACTAAAAACATGGCCGAAATTATTTTATACAGAAACATTAAGGAATTTGCAGACTAGAGCAAAAAGAATCAATCAAAAACTCCAAATAACCTAAGAGATATAGAATTTACGAAACTGAAACTTTTCTGTTTTAAAAACAGAAACGAAAATACAGAAAAAAAAACAAACGGGCGCTATTGGGCCTACGGGGGGTGCGATCTGTAGCTACCAAACGCTCGGGCGAAACTTATAAATACGTACACGTGTGTTTATTTAACAGAAGACCGGGGAGACGGTTCGATCTAAACCGAGGAACCGATCTATAAGGAAAACAGATCTACTAAACCGATCTAATATTTTTTTGCACTTAACGTTTCCAAAAAAACAAATGGAGGGAGGCGCTCGTTGCTTGCAGAGAGGAGCCCGTGTAGGCAGGGAAGTGGATGTCGTCGGGGGCGACGGCTCTGGTGAGCGGCGGCGGAGACGGCGATGTCTAGTGGATGGGGAACTCCGAGGGGGTTCGATTTTGTGTTCAAGGTGGAGGTTGGGGACATCCAGGCGAGCGGGGCGATTCGAGAAGCTCCTGTGAACCGAGCGCTCCGGCGACGGTGGACGACGTTGAGGACGAGGTTCCTTTGTTCCCTGGGCGGCGTGGTTATGTCAAATAGATGCACAATCTCGAGGGAAAGTAGAGTATGGAAGGAGGGGTCTCGGAAAGCTCACCGTCAGTCGGAGTCGAGCGATGAACTCTGCTTGGCCGACCTAGATTAGAACAACGAGGGCATCGTCTAGAGGTGGTCTTGGGTTGTGTTTTCAAAGGGAAATAGGAGAGGACAGCCTCGGGTATTTATAGGACATGAGGCTTGGGGAAGGGGTGGACTCGGGGTAGGGTTCCCATGAAGATCGGGCGCGGCGGCGGCGTATGGAGCGTGAACGCGTGGGGTTGTGTTCTTCGTGGAGAAGAAGAAAAGAGAGGTGGGGTCCAGACGCCAGGGAAAGAAAAAAAATGCGGGAGAGAGGCGAGCGAGAGAGGTGCTGGCGGCGCTCTCGGAGTTCCTCCCATGCGTGTGTGCGCTAGCCCTAGTGCTAGCTTGGGCTGGGCCGGCCCGCGCGCCTGGCCTGGCCTTTTTTTAACAGCGAGAAGAAAAACAAATAAACACAATATATAAAAAAATTATATAGGCATATTATATATAAATTTTCAGAAAAAGATTTTCTAAAACATGAACATATTTTAAGTGGCAAATAAATTCCACAAAAATTTACATAAAGAAAATAGTGCTACTCTTGCACTAAAAATGCAAATAAAATTATTTGAATACCAAAATGATTTCAAATCCATTTTTCTCCATTTTTCTATTGTAGGGAATCATTTTACCCCTATTTCAAAATAATTTATTTTTGGAGAAAAATAATTTGAATAAAACCCAAATAACTCCTAAATGGTTTTGAATTTGAATTTCAAACCACTTCCAACTCTATTTCATATAATTTGAAGAAGTCATTTTATCTTCTCTCATGAAAATCATTGAGTTGCATAAATCTTCTGAATTTGAAATATGTCCAAACGGAATTCAAATCTTTTCAAAACCTTTTTTTCATTTCAAATGGAAGAAGTCATGTCATCTTCACTCTAGGGTTTTCTGTTTGAATTGAAATTGAATTCTTTGATATCAAAATGCAAAGTGAAAGTTTGGGAAAGTCATTTCATTCCCTCTCATTCAACTTTTCAAAAGGTTTCAAATTCCACTCAATTTCAATCAATCAATCACCCAAACAATCAAACGAACAATCAAAACTATTTATTTAATATAGCATTCCAAAATTTAGAATTTTGGGATGTTACAAACCTACCACACTTAAAATGAATCTCGTCCTCGAGATTCGAAGAGGCTAGCAAGAAAACGGTAGTGGTTGGGGGTCTTCTAGCAAATGTTTTGGTCGGAAGGGTCTAGTGTGCTACCACACTTAAAAACATGGGTATGGTTCCGACAAAACTCATGTACTCCATCCTTTTGGGTTGCTGGTGTCGGTGTTCTCATATACTCCGGAATAGCTCTTTCACGGGTGCTCTTCCGGTCGGGGAATAACGTTTTCCTCAAACACGTGTCCTTTCATCCCGGTGACGTTCTTCCGAGACTGGGTCTTCTTAGCGGACTGGTCTGTCGCCAATACTAAATAACTATCAAAATTCTCATGGTGGTCAACCATGTATGGTTTCTCCTGCAGAAAAATGGGTTTGGTTGAATCTCACCGTATATCCTATGATTGGCAACGGGTGCCTGGTACATGGATCAATCATCCTACCATTCTATGGTTTTGGCTTATCGTGTTGACACTCTTCTAGGGTTTTCAAGGCTCTCTGATTTTCCATCAACATATGATAGTTCATGATAGAAGTCTCCGGTATGGGGGCCAATCCATCCCGTACTTGAACCATTACTACCTATGCAGACATCGAATCACTTGGGCATACTCACAAGCATTGCAGAATTTCTCTTGTCAACAAACTGAGTTTGAATAAATCCATTGTTTCTGCAAGCTGAACAAGACATCTAACGTTTCTTCACAACTCTCGGGTTTTCGTATCCTCCTAAAAATGTTGGCGCATTAACTCAGAGTTTTCTTCCAAAATATCTTCCTTCAGCAAGAGTGTGCTTGCTTCTTATTAACTCCTGGGCCTGTGGGTTATGACCCACTTCAACTCTGTACAATTTTAACTCATCTATTCGAGGATTATCATTCCATATTCTAACATTACATCTCCTTTAAATCCAATAGTACTTGTTCCTTCATACCCTTGTGGTGACGATCATACAAAACTCCAACTTATTTGGTCCAACTCCCTTCTATGGACTGTCATGAATAACACATTTCTTTCTTCATTGATCCTGTGTCTTTACGGAGTACTACGACACCAAAAAATGCACTAGTATATCCATAAATCATATTATTTTCATATCAAATTTTTTATTACAACCTTAACCATTTTTTGTAATCCAAATTCCAAAAAGTACTTTATTACAAATGCTGCCACCCACATGGTTTGGTATGGTCAGGCATTACGTCCAACTTTATTAATTTTTTCTCCGTGAGGATTCTTCAGTCCCACTGGAATTGTGCGACATGCGCCTTGAAATCTTCAACCTTTTGTTTCATCGTGGTGGCCTTGAGCTTCATCTCCATCATCTCTGCATGCACTTCTCTTAGGTATTCCTGAGTATAACAGAGTCTTGCTTCAAGTATTTCTCGGATCTGGCATATGGCTTCCATGGCTGCTTCACGAACAGCGTCGAAGAAAGTTGCTTGTGGTACACGTGAGATGAAAAAGTACTGCCCCATCGTTGTTGGGCAAGCTCCTTTCATACGGTGGAGGTGTACCTCCACATACCAAAGTTCCACTCCCTTTTGCATGAAGGGGTAGCCTTTGTAGCCTGCATCTCCTTCAAGGTGAATATGCTTTGTCATGTCCTTCAAGATCTTCGGGTAATCATGATCACTTGTCACGGTCATGATCGTTTCCGGGCCCTTAAGGAAAGACTCATAAAGGGTCGTCATCTGCAGTTGTAAAACAAAAATGGTGCTCAGAATAAGGTACATATCTCCTTCGGTACACATTCATATCATCCAAACAAAACTTCAAACTCAATTTCCAACATCCAGTTTATGCATCACAACTCATTTTCTTCCATGTTCACCCAGAATATCAATTTCCAAGATAAAACATAACAACTCCTTAAAGCCTTTCAGCATATGACATATCAACTTTATTGAGTCATGAATTTTTACAATCTCTGAGTAATCTATTACATAACTCAACCCCACATTCTCATGAAAAAGTGTTTTCCATACAACCCTTATTACTGATATCAACATCTCCACTACTCAGCTCCAGCTTTCTCATGATTTATACAATCCCTAGCAAAATTTCCTACTTCCTTGCAAGGAAAACAAATAACTTCCGGCATGTCTCAAGGCTTCTTGGTGATGGTGCCTGCTCCTTGAGTTCCTTGCTTCCTTTCGAGACAATCATTGGCATAATTCCCGACGTCCTTACATTCAAAACAGGTAATATGACCCTTGTCCCTCTTTGCATAAATTGGGTTGTTCTGAGGGTGTCTTTGTTTTCTCTTCCTGGTTTTCTTCGTTCTGATCAAACGTTCTATTCCCTGTGGATCAAACTCCATTGCTTCTGTCGGGAAGTATCCCAGATACTCTTTTCTTTCCATGGTGCAATACTGCGAAAAATGTCCTTCTCCACATGAATAAACAGGCATTGGAGTAAAATATGTTGAGGCTTTCTCCATCAGGGTCTTCAACACTTTCCTTAATCACAAGTTCTTTCATAACTTCTCGGAGGGCTTCTTTCATTCCTTCTTCCTGCTTCTAAATAGTTTGTTGCACCATGGGGTAAATGTGACACTGAGCTGGGTAGTGGGTGGTTCCTTCACACAAGAAACAAGTCACCTGACTAGTTGGGCATTCCTCAACTGGGTGTTTCTCCTCACAATGAGGGCATCCATTCTTGTGTTCCTCCTGGGTGTGTCCTATTTCTCCACAAATCTTGCAGGCACAAGGTTTATTTCTTGGGGTATCATGGTGCTTTCGGATAAGACGGGATCTTGTCAGAGTCCTCTTGAATTCTTCCCAAGTCCTTGATCCATTCCATCCCTGTATATCTTGATGCATCTGCCACCATGTTGCAACACTTCTTTCAAAGTACTGAAGAGCGTACGATACTTCATTCTTCCTTGAAACCAAATTGCTCCCGAAGTGATTCTCCATGTTTTGAATCCATAGCTCTGCCTCCGGCTGGGTTTTCGGTCCAGAGAATACCAGTCCAACTTCATTCATCATCTACTGGGTCCAAGGGTTTTAGGGTGAGATAAGAGAGAGGTGGGGAGGGATACACACAATACAAACAATAGTTTGGAAGCAATGCTACCTCTTGAGCACTGCGTTGGATTCCCCGAAGAGGAAGGGATGATGCAGCAAAGTAGCGTAAGTATTTCCCTCAGTTTTTGAGAATCAAGGTATCAATCCAGTAGGAGGCCACGCTCGAGTCCCTCGTACCTACACAAAAACAATAGCTCAACGCAATCAACATGCTTAGGGGTTGTCAATCCCTTCACGGTCACTTACGAAAGTGAGATCTGATAGAGATGATAAATAATATTTTTGGTATAGAGATGCAAAGTACAAAGTAAAAGAAAAGCAATAATAAAGTGATGGAGATTGATATGATGAGGAAGAGACCCGGGGGCCATAGGTTTCACTAGTGGCTTCTCTCAAGAGCATAAGTATTCTACGGTGGGTGAACAAATTACTGTTGAGCAATTGACAGAATTGAGCATAGTTATGAGAATATCTAGGTTTGATCATGTATATAGGCATCACGTCCGTGACAAGTAGACCGAAATGAATCTGCATCTACTACTATTACTCCACTAATCGACCGCTATCCAGCATGCATCTAGAGTATTAAGTTAAAAACAGAATAACACCTTAAGCAAGATAACATGATGTAGAGGGATAGTTTCATGCAATATGACAAAAACCCCATCTTGTTATCCTCGATGGCAACGATACAATATGTGCCTTGCTGCCCCTTCTGTCACTGGGAAAGGACACCGCAAGATCGAACCCAAAGCTAAGCACTTCTCCCATGGCAAGAAAAACCAATCTAGTAGGCCAAAACAAACTGATAATTCGAAGAGACTTGCAAAGATAACCAATCATACATAAAAGAATTCAGAGAAGATTCAAATATTATTCATAGATAGACTGGATCATAAACCCACAATTCATCGGTCTAAATAAACACACCACAAAAAAATGATTACATCGAATAGATCTCCACAAGAGAGGGGGAGAACATTGTATTGAGATCCAAAAAGAGAGAAGAAGCCATCTAGCTACTAACTATGGACCCGTAGGTCTGAAGTAAACTACTCACACTTCATCGGAGGGGATTCGATGATGATGTAGAAGCCCTCCGTGATCGATGCCTCCTCCGGCGGAGCTCCGGAACAGGCCCCAAGATGGGATCTCGTGGATATAGAAAGTTGCGGCGGTGGAATTAGGTTTTTTGCTCCGCCCCCGATCGTTTGGGGGTATGTGGATATATATAGGAGGAAGAAGTACGTCGGTGGAGCTTCGAGGGGCCCATGAGGCAGGGGGCGTGCCTTGGGGGGGCACCCTCCACCCTCGTGACCGCCTCGTGGCTTTCTTGACAGAGGGTCCAAGTCTCCTGGATCTTATCTGATGAGAAAATCACGTTTCCGAAGGTTTCATTCCGTTTGGACTCCGTTTGATATTCCTTTTCTTCGAAACCCTAAAACAGGCAAAAAAACAGCAATTCTGGGCTCGCCTCCGGTTAATAGGTTAGTCCCAAAAATAATATAAAAGTGGATAATAAAGCCCAATAATGTCTAAAATAGTAGATAATATAGCATGGAGCAATCAAAAATTATGGATACGTTCATATCAAGCATCCCCAAGCTTAATTCCTGCTCGTCCTCGAGTAGGTAAATGATAAAAACAGAATTTTTGATGTGGAGTGCTATTTGGCATAATTTTAATGTAATTCTTCTTAATTGTGGTATGAATATTCAGATCCAAAAGACTCAAGACAAAAGTTCATATTGACATAAAAATGATAATACTTCAAGCATACTAACTAAGCAATTATGTCTTCTCAAAATAACATGGCCAAAGAAAGTTCATCCCTACAAAGTCATATAGTTTAGTCATGTTTTATTTTTGTCACACAAGAATGCTCTCATCATGCACAACCCTGATGACAAGCCAAGCAATTGTTTCATACTTTAGTAATCTCAAACCTATAAACTTTCACGCAATATATGAGCGCGAGCCGTGGACATAGCACTATGGGTGGTGTCAGGACCCCGACTCAATGCCACATCGATCTAGCATGTAACACCTCATATCACTTTGCGGCCTCACGCACGGTATTCCCACGGGTGTCGCCTTACCTTTGCCCGGGACCGTTTGCGCCTTTTGGCACACGTATATGACAGTGTCGCTAGCATCCATATGATAAGGAGCCCGGGCTGACATGGCTAGTCGTAAACCCAAAGTGGCACAGACTTACAGGGACAGGCATCCATGACCCTGCATCGATCGTGTCGGTCATCAGCGAGTGAATCCAGGCTGTAGCACTGGGCTAGCAGGACTCCGGTGAACCGGGCTGTAGCGGGCTAACAGGACTCCGGTATTCATCGCGTGACATTTCCCCGAAGGGACAGACACAGGAACGAAGAAGGACACATGCCGGCCAGCCTAAGTGTTCCGGAGCAGTAGCAAGCTACCATGGCTCAGTGAAACACTAGGAGACATTTCCCCGTAAGAGAGGCTACTAAAGATAAACAACTAGATGGTCAGATCCCACACATACCAAGCATTTCAATAGCATACACACAATATGCTCGATATGTGCAAATACAACATGGCATCACAACATGACTCTACGACTCAAGTAATTTATTCAATAGGCTCCGAGGAGCGAGATATTACAAACATGGGTCTCATGACCCAACAATCAGAGCATACAAATCAAAGCACAAGCGGAAGCTATCATGTCTGGGTACAGACATCTATAACTGAAAAAGGCTGAGAAGCCTGACTATCTACCAAATCCTGCCGAGGGCACAAGATCGTAGCTGAAGTAACAAGCTAAACGTCGAAGTCCACGTGGAACTACTAGTGAGACCGAAGTCTCTCTGCAAAAACATAAAATAGGCAAACGTGAGTACAAATGTACCCAGCAAGACTTACATCAGAACTAACTACATATGCATCATTATCAACAAGGGGATGGTGGGGTTTAACTGCAGCAAGCCAGCTTTGACTCGGTGGCTATCCTGAACTACGACTGCAATGTAACTCTTTTGAGGTGGCGCACACGAGTCCACATATTCACCATATCAATACACCACTATGGATCCGCTCCCGTCTCCCTACGAGAACGCCATCCATAGCACTCACGCTTATCTTGTGTATTTTAGAGTATCCACTTTCACTTGTCTATGAACTGATATAAGCAACCCAGAAGTCCTTTACCGCGGACACGGCTATTCGAATAGATGATATTAACCCTGCAGGGGTGTACTTCTTCATACATGTTTCCACCACTTAGCGTCTGCACACGACATGTGCTCGGCAGACTTCAAGCGAAAGCCGACGTGGGTGTAGACCACGACCTACCTAAACACTCAAGTCTCTAGTCCAGGTTTATCGCCTATTCGGGTTCCATCCATGAGGAGATCCGGCCGGAGTTTCGCTCACAGCCCCAAACGATGTGAACAGGGTTCCCGAGATACCAAACGGGCATCCGGTACACCGTGCCACGTACCTACCGCATCACAGCCCACCCCTACGGTCAGCGCTGTCCACGGCCTCCAGTAAGCTACAAACACCAGAAACTACTTGCAACTCCTGGACAGAGGACTAGGGTGAATAAGAAGTCGAGCGGGGTCATATTTCAGGGCCCAATGCATGGTAGTAGCTGAATCATGGATCACAAACACAGAACTCAGTTCCTAAGGACGGCTTCAATGAGACAACCCACCATGTACTCCTACATGGCCTCTCACCGACACCTTTACCAAATCGTGTTCACACACTTAGCTCACACACAGTAGGACATGTTCACACACCTCTGATTCATCCCCGATGAATCAGACCTGACTCAACTCTAAGCAGTAGCAGGCATGACAAACAAGCAAGAATGAGTAGGCACAACAGGGCTCAAACAACTCCTACTCATGCTAGTGGGTTTCATCTATTTACTGTGGCAATGACAGGTCATGCAAAGGATAAAGGGGTTCAGCTACCGCAGCAAGTAACAGATGAATCGGTGTTGTCCTAATGCAGTAAAAGAGAGCAGGAGCGAGAGAGTAGGATTGTATCGGAATGAACAAGGGGGTTTTGCTTGCCTGGCACTTCTGAAGATAACATTGAGTCTTCATCAGTGTCAACGATCACATCATCGGTATCACGTCTATCGAGAGGGGACAAATACCGGCAACACAGAAGGGAACACAATCAATGCAATGCACAATATGATGCATGATCATGACATGGCAAAATGAATGTGTTTTGGGCTAATGCAACTAGCAACAGATTAAATGAAGTTGGTTTGAATACAAGATTCAAATTCAAACTCCATATGTGATTATTCAAATGCCATTTAATTGATTTGTGCTAAACAGCAGCTATAAGTTGTTCTAACATGCATGAAAATGGTACAGATGGATTCCTTGAATTTTTCTGATAATTTTTCATATATAAATTATTTAATTTGGAGTTACGGTTGAATTTCTATGATTTTTAGAAGTTTAGGACATTTTCTGAAAATAATAAATCATTTAAGAATTATTTAAATTCCAGAAAACATTTACTGCGTCAGCAGTGCGTCACCGTGACGTCAGCAGGTCAACAGACGCTGCTGCTGGTCAAACCTGACGTGTGGGGGCCACACGTCAGTGACACAGGGTTGTTTAACTCACTGACAGGTGGGACCGGTCAACGGCCACGTCAGCTAGGTCAACTCCGACGCGTGGGGCCACTGTGGTTAACTTAAACTAAACAGGGGTTAAACCGTGGTTAGTTAAGGGCGTGGGGCCCATATGTCATCGACACGCGACACTGACTAAACGCGATTAGCACCTAAACTAATGGTGCCACGTCAGCCACCGGAGACCAGCCGGCGGCGACCACAGGACACGGCGGGGGCACGCCGGACTTACGCTAGAGGCGTCAGCTTGGCGCGCTGAGGGCGCCAGGGGATGGCCCTTGCTCTCGCGCATCCAGAGGACCAAGTGGGAGGTCGTGGGGTCGCCGGAACTCATGCCGGCGACGAGCTTTGGCGGCGATGGTGTTCGGTGGTGCTCGGGCGCGTCGCTACGGTGCATCAGTGAGCAAATGGAGAGGCTGGGCAGCACCTGCTAGACATGGGGAGCACTAAGAGCAGCACAGTGAGGCCAGGGGAGCACGGAGGCTATGCGTGCAGCAGCAATGGCGGACGGTGGCTTCGGTGCTCGTGGGGAACGGCGCTACGGCACGGAGGAGAGCATGCTGAGTTAGGGGAGAAGGTCAGTGGCTCACGGCGATGACGAGGGGACGCTCGGCGAGGTCGGGGACGGTCCGGAGCCGACGAATTTGACGAAGATGGCCGGCGGTCCCGAGGTTGAAGAAGACATCGAGGGCGGTGTTGCGGCACGTCCGGGGCCTCGTGGCTCGTTGAGGAGGTAGAGGACGAAGTGGCAGAGTTTCTGGGCGCGTCGGTGAGGCGTGGGGTGGCCGGTGGCCGTGGTGGCAGCGAACGGCGGCGTCGGGTGCGCTCGGGTGTGGCGCGGCAGAGAGCAGAGGAGGGGGGGAAGAAGCACGGGAGGGAGTGAGAGGGGTCCAGGGGGTGGCGTGGCGCTGCGGGAGACGTCCCGGGGGAGGAGGAGGCAGCCAGGCAGGGAGGAGCTGGCCTCCTCGGCCGCGCGCGTGCGAGCACGCAGCTGCTCCCACTGGCAAGAGGAAGACGACAGGAGGGGAAGTGGAGATGGGCTGGGCCGTGCTGCTGGGCCAGGTGGGCTACCAGGTGAGCGCCAGGTAGTCCTTCTCTCTCTTTCTATTTCTGTTTTTATTTATCTATTTTGTTCTGTGTTGTTTTAGTTTAGTAAAATACTAAACCATTTTATAAAATCCTGAAAATAGTTATGTGGCTAGAGTTAAAATATACCAAACCACATAAAATGTTCCAGTAATTATTGGACATATATTATTTATATATCAAATATATATCCAATGCAAATAGCTATTTATTTAATTCAAAGGCCCAAAATAATTAACTCTGAGATACCAAAAATATTGTTTTGAGTTTTACCTCTTTGCAATATTTTCAGAGACTAAGAGGAACATTTTCTTGGACTTCTTTGAGGAGATTTTAATGTTGATCATTTTTAGAAGGTTTCTGAGGCTTTGAAAATTCCTCAATTCAAATTTCATTTGAATTAAAACATGATGCTCACATGAGGTCTAGCCTAGTGCATAACAGGACCAGGGATGTGACAACTCACCCCCACTAAACAAAAATCTCGTCCCGAGATTCAAGCGTAGGGTAAGGTGAAGGGGGAACGCAACTAGTACAATCTTCACGATCCAGGTTGCACTTCATAGGAACGTTGATTCGATCACCATCATTGTCTTGAAGTCTTGCTCTGAGAAATCCTGTCAACATGACATGGAGGGAAGAAGGAGACTCTAGAAGGGTCGATCTTCTCGAAGATCGAACAACTCACGGAATGAGACATAGGACCATCTCTCGGGTTGAGACACGAGATACACATCAAGAGGGGTGGAAAGAAACGGATGACGAAGGTTCACTAGGTAGACAACAATTTCACGCTTAAGAAGGTGGTAATCGATTGTCAACGTAGCGAGGAGTTGAGTTGCCATAATACCACAACGAGGCATCCTAGGGATGGTGACTCGTAGATATATCCCCTTAAGTGGCAAGAAGAATTACCTTTGATTCGGAGATCATTGAAACTCTTTAAACCAGCCTAAGGCAATTCTCGAGCGATCGTTTGGAGGGGGTCGGTAGAATGGCATACTCGGACTTGGATGATGTGGATTACCTTGTTGAAGACAACGTAATGGATGAATTTTTGCTTATCACCGGAAATGGAAGAGACCCATGGTAAAATGGCACATTGGCGGTGCAAGCTGGAAACAAAATGCAAATGCTGGGAATGATTCTGGTAACTGGGGAAGAACCCAACACTAGAGAGTTAATTCACTGGTTGAAAAGGTCATAGCATTGCCGAGGAAACTGAGAGGAATCCCAGTTAGCGTCGATGATAACACCTAGCGCTTGAGCGTGCTCTCAAGAACTTGAGCATTTCCACAATCATCAAGGTTTTACCAATATCCGTGTCAAGGATCCTGGCAACACAACTTGCTACCATGATGGCTAATGATGGATGATGCAGATGCAAAGGAAGATAACACCTTCTCAGATTTCACCTTAGCGAGGCCAAGGAAATAAAAATCTGGATGATTGACCGAGAGACATTTAGCACTCCGCTTCTAATGTTCTCCTTGATGTGCTAGTGTAACCCATTCATAGATATGGTTTGATATCTAGAACATCAAGTAAAAAGGTCGGACTTCGGGATCTCAAAATCCATAGGGGCAACTAGGGAGTAAATCCTACGAAATCCCTATGGGGAGGTGGCCAACTTCCTCAATCAAGATATTATAATAATAGGTCTTCCGGTTGGGTGTGTTGGCCACGACATCCACTTTACCGGTTATCGAGGGACCAATATTATAGTTCTTGGAAAATGTTCCAACCATCATATCTGCCTGAGATTCAGATCTGGTTGGTGTCAGGATATTCCAGACTCATCGAGTCTAGGAAGACAAATGAAAGTTTGCAACACAATTCGACGAGACAACGCTGCGAGATTCTCGGGGAATGAACTACGATAGTAAGCTCCAAAACATGAGCTGGTTCTGCTACAAACATGTGAACACGCTGTCCCAGACAAACATGACCACGTGGTAGTCTTATAATAAAACACTACCGAGTTCTGGTTGGGAACCATCAGCGAGGATATCGAAGTTCTTTCATAAGTCCGGATTAGCTCTTATGAAGATACTCCTTCTCCTTGAACAAATCAGTCAGTGGCTTGGTGTGCTAGGATACACATATGGAATGAAGGTTGCAAGTCTCCAGACCACAGAATACTTCGCACGTGTGCATGACTGATTTGGGATGATTCCAAGGAAACAAAACAATCTTCCTCGAATTCATGGCGGCAACTTGCATCAGATGCACATGAATTAGGGGAAGTCACTACTTTCATCCAAACATATGCTTCATGAACGAAACACGAAGAAATGCTTACACAAGTTTTCAACACTAGGTTGATGTTCAACATGATTCATGGGGGGAGACAAAATGCTACTGATGGGCTCAACAGCAACTCATCGGAATTTCCATATCACTGGACTTCCACCATCAAGTGAACACGGTGATAGCATTGGTCAGACCAAAGATGTAATGGTGTATGCTCGAGGGATCAACCACGAGTAAGACAACATTACGAGCATCGTTGGTACTGATTTGATTTGACGATAGCCCACACTCAAATCAAGGGATTGGTAAGACAATAGGTCCAGCAACTGATCACAGGGACCAATCGATGAAGATATCATCTTTCTTCAACACACTCTACACAATAATATCCCTTTGGAACGAACTAAGTTAGGCAAGCTTTTATCTTCCAATTCTCCAAGTTGTTGTCTAGCTTAACCAACTAGCTCAGGGATATCCAACACAGATTCTTGGAGAAGGGTGGTTCACAAGAAACCAACTTGATCACGAGCCCAACACAGCGGTCAGGTGACGACCTGGTGATACTTCCGAGAAGACATTCAGAAAATCACGAACCACCGGTATGTTACTGAGCTCGAGATCAATCTCGCTTTTCAGGGCAAGACGATATGATCAAATGAGCGAGGACTTGACAAAATCCTAACTCATCAATCGAAATGTGCACCAGGAAGATGGACAAGGTAGCACGATCAATCTTAGAATGATGATTCAAGAACCAACACGCTAAGAATGAAATTATTGTCCTTTAGCTACCAAGCAACGAGGTTGCTAGGAGTATTGATTTCACACATCACGATTCACTTGTCGACATTCCGGTTACAATAACACAGGAACCGAGGAATGAACAATGATGGCAAGAAGTATCACTGTACCAAGAGTTCATAGGATGGTGTGCAATTCCTATAACAATCCCGATATAAAGATGGTAATACTTCAGGGTAGAACAGAATCAAAAGCTGGGCTGGCATTTTGATCTGCGGAGCATGACTACCTTGACCCAATCCTAGATATGGATGAGGTACTGGAGTTCATTTCTCCTAGTCATTCCGGAATAGAATGGCTTGATGGACCACAAGAGTAATAGGTATCGATGAACGATTGCACGCATACTCTTGACTATCAATTGATAGACGAAGGTCAGTAGACAGCTAAAGAGGGACAACTCAAAGGAACATATAACTTTCTGAGTTGTGGAGGCATAGATTAGTATGTCGAACCAAGTTCAACAAGTTTCTTCCGAATAACCCATGCAGAAAAGTAGAACTGGCAGGGTCACAATATATAATGGAGAACTCATCGAGAGCACTCTTGTTGTCATCTTTTGGTTCAGAAGAACTTCTGCCAAGAATGGTTCATGGTAATTGGAAGAAGGATGTACCACGAACCTCGAGAACTATCGCAAAGGTTACTAATATCCTAAAGGAACTAGCAAACACTATCAACATGAGGTAGGTAGGGTGAGTCTCGGGTTCAAAACCCAGGAGTAGAATACCTACTACTAAGTAGCATCACGGGATGCTTTCGAGAATAAAGGCCAGAAGCATCACACTGGGAACACAAATCATGGCTAAATTACTAGATGATCCCCTAAGACACCTAGGGTTATAATAATATCTCCAACATATATGTCAAGGTAACAGAGTACCTCAACTCACTGATTAGTGTGGTTAATCTGGCCCAAAGGAACATTGAAACCAGAGGAAAAGGATTTTGCAAATGCGTCAGACTCTTTGGAAGCATAACGGCTGTAAATGCTCAGAAAAGACTTGAGACATTCACAAAAATGGTGGCATAACCATTCAGAAGCACAATATCAAGGTCTCGAGATCAATAATTAACATACAGAGGTAGAAACTGAACTGAGGCTTAATCCAACAATCTTATAAGTCTACTGATTAGTAACACGTGGTCCTAATAGCAAGAAGAGATAGCCTAGTTCTTAATCCCCGTAGGAAAGATAAGATGACTCAGATCAGAAGGGCATAAGGTATAAGGAGTAAAAAGAGCCTTACGTTCCATCCCACAATCAATTCCCTTATATAACTAAAGAATTTCTAGACTCAACTTCGACCAGTTTGGCTTGGTAATCCTACAGACAGTCAAGCTCTGATACCAACGCTGTCAGGACCCCGACTCAATGCCACATCGATCTAGCATGTAACACCTCATATCACTTTGCGGCCTCACGCACGGTATTCCCACGGGTGTCGCCTTACCTTTGCCCGGGACCGTTTGCGCCTTTTGGCACACGTATATGACAGTGTCGCTAGCATCCATATGATAAGGAGCCCGGGCTGACATGGCTAGTCGTAAACCCAAAGTGGCACAGACTTACAGGGACAGGCATCCATGACCCTGCATCGAACGTGTCGGTCATCAGCGAGTGAATCCAGGCTGTAGCACTGGGCTAGCAGGACTCCGGTGAACCGGGCTGTAGCGGGCTAACAGGACTCCGGTATTCATCGCGTGACATTTCCCCGAAGGGACAGACACAGGAACGAAGAAGGACACATGCCGGCCAGCCTAAGTGTTCCGGAGCAGTAGCAAGCTACCATGGCTCAGTGAAACACTAGGAGACATTTCCCCGTAAGAGAGGCTACTAAAGATAAACAACTAGATGGTCAGATCCCACACATACCAAGCATTTCAATAGCATACACACAATATGCTCGATATGTGCAAATACAACATGGCATCACAACATGACTCTACGACTCAAGTAATTTATTCAATAGGCTCCGAGGAGCGAGATATTACAAACATGGGTCTCATGACCCAACAATCAGAGCATACAAATCAAAGCACAAGCGGAAGCTATCATGTCTGGGTACAGACATCTATAACTGAAAAAGGCTGAGAAGCCTGACTATCTACCAAATCCTGCCGAGGGCACAAGATCGTAGCTGAAGTAACAAGCTAAACGTCGAAGTCCACGTGGAACTACTAGTGAGACCGAAGTCTCTCTGCAAAAACATAAAATAGGCAAACGTGAGTACAAATGTACCCAGCAAGACTTACATCAGAACTAACTACATATGCATCATTATCAACAAGGGGATGGTGGGGTTTAACTGCAGCAAGCCAGCTTTGACTCGGTGGCTATCCTGAACTACGACTGCAATGTAACTCTTTTGAGGTGGCGCACACGAGTCCACATATTCACCATATCAATACACCACTATGGATCCGCTCCCGTCTCCCTACGAGAACGCCATCCATAGCACTCACGCTTATCTTGTGTATTTTAGAGTATCCACTTTCACTTGTCTATGAACTGATATAAGCAACCCAGAAGTCCTTTACCGCGGACACGGCTATTCGAATAGATGATATTAACCCTGCAGGGGTGTACTTCTTCATACATGTTTCCACCACTTAGCGTCTGCACACGACATGTGCTCGGCAGACTTCAAGCGAAAGCCGACGTGGGTGTAGACCACGACCTACCTAAACACTCAAGTCTCTAGTCCAGGTTTATCGCCTATTCGGGTTCCATCCATGAGGAGATCCGGCCGGAGTTTCGCTCACAGCCCCAAACGATGTGAACAGGGTTCCCGAGATACCAAACGGGCATCCGGTACACCGTGCCACGTACCTACCGCATCACAGCCCACCCCTACGGTCAGCGCTGTCCACGGCCTCCAGTAAGCTACAAACACCAGAAACTACTTGCAACTCCTGGACAGAGGACTAGGGTGAATAAGAAGTCGAGCGGGGTCATATTTCAGGGCCCAATGCATGGTAGTAGCTGAATCATGGATCACAAACACAGAACTCAGTTCCTAAGGACGGCTTCAATGAGACAACCCACCATGTACTCCTACATGGCCTCTCACCGACACCTTTACCAAATCGTGTTCACACACTTAGCTCACACACAGTAGGACATGTTCACACACCTCTGATTCATCCCCGATGAATCAGACCTGACTCAACTCTAAGCAGTAGCAGGCATGACAAACAAGCAAGAATGAGTAGGCACAACAGGGCTCAAACAACTCCTACTCATGCTAGTGGGTTTCATCTATTTACTGTGGCAATGACAGGTCATGCAAAGGATAAAGGGGTTCAGCTACCGCAGCAAGTAACAGATGAATCGGTGTTGTCCTAATGCAGTAAAAGAGAGCAGGAGCGAGAGAGTAGGATTGTATCGGAATGAACAAGGGGGTTTTGCTTGCCTGGCACTTCTGAAGATAACATTGAGTCTTCATCAGTGTCAACGATCACATCATCGGTATCACGTCTATCGAGAGGGGACAAATACCGGCAACACAGAAGGGAACACAATCAATGCAATGCACAATATGATGCATGATCATGACATGGCAAAATGAATGTGTTTTGGGCTAATGCAACTAGCAACAGATTAAATGAAGTTGGTTTGAATACAAGATTCAAATTCAAACTCCATATGTGATTATTCAAATGCCATTTAATTGATTTGTGCTAAACAGCAGCTATAAGTTGTTCTAACATGCATGAAAATGGTACAGATGGATTCCTTGAATTTTTCTGATAATTTTTCATATATAAATTATTTAATTTGGAGTTACGGTTGAATTTCTATGATTTTTAGAAGTTTAGGACATTTTCTGAAAATAATAAATCATTTAAGAATTATTTAAATTCCAGAAAACATTTACTGCGTCAGCAGTGCGTCACCGTGACGTCAGCAGGTCAACAGACGCTGCTGCTGGTCAAACCTGACGTGTGGGGGCCACACGTCAGTGACACAGGGTTGTTTAACTCACTGACAGGTGGGACCGGTCAACGGCCACGTCAGCTAGGTCAACTCCGACGCGTGGGGCCACTGTGGTTAACTTAAACTAAACAGGGGTTAAACCGTGGTTAGTTAAGGGCGTGGGGCCCATATGTCATCGACACGCGACACTGACTAAACGCGATTAGCACCTAAACTAATGGTGCCACGTCAGCCACCGGAGACCAGCCGGCGGCGACCACAGGACACGGCGGGGGCACGCCGGACTTACGCTAGAGGCGTCAGCTTGGCGCGCTGAGGGCGCCAGGGGATGGCCCTTGCTCTCGCGCATCCAGAGGACCAAGTGGGAGGTCGTGGGGTCGCCGGAACTCATGCCGGCGACGAGCTTTGGCGGCGATGGTGTTCGGTGGTGCTCGGGCGCGTCGCTACGGTGCATCAGTGAGCAAATGGAGAGGCTGGGCAGCACCTGCTAGACATGGGGAGCACTAAGAGCAGCACAGTGAGGCCAGGGGAGCACGGAGGCTATGCGTGCAGCAGCAATGGCGGACGGTGGCTTCGGTGCTCGTGGGGAACGGCGCTACGGCACGGAGGAGAGCATGCTGAGTTAGGGGAGAAGGTCAGTGGCTCACGGCGATGACGAGGGGACGCTCGGCGAGGTCGGGGACGGTCCGGAGCCGACGAATTTGACGAAGATGGCCGGCGGTCCCGAGGTTGAAGAAGACATCGAGGGCGGTGTTGCGGCACGTCCGGGGCCTCGTGGCTCGTTGAGGAGGTAGAGGACGAAGTGGCAGAGTTTCTGGGCGCGTCGGTGAGGCGTGGGGTGGCCGGTGGCCGTGGTGGCAGCGAACGGCGGCGTCGGGTGCGCTCGGGTGTGGCGCGGCAGAGAGCAGAGGAGGGGGGGAAGAAGCACGGGAGGGAGTGAGAGGGGTCCAGGGGGTGGCGTGGCGCTGCGGGAGACGTCCCGGGGGAGGAGGAGGCAGCCAGGCAGGGAGGAGCTGGCCTCCTCGGCCGCGCGCGTGCGAGCACGCAGCTGCTCCCACTGGCAAGAGGAAGACGACAGGAGGGGAAGTGGAGATGGGCTGGGCCGTGCTGCTGGGCCAGGTGGGCTACCAGGTGAGCGCCAGGTAGTCCTTCTCTCTCTTTCTATTTCTGTTTTTATTTATCTATTTTGTTCTGTGTTGTTTTAGTTTAGTAAAATACTAAACCATTTTATAAAATCCTGAAAATAGTTATGTGGCTAGAGTTAAAACATACCAAACCACATAAAATGTTCCAGTAATTATTGGACATATATTATTTATATATCAAATATATATCCAATGCAAATAGCTATTTATTTAATTCAAAGGCCCAAAATAATTAACTCTGAGATACCAAAAATATTGTTTTGAGTTTTACCTCTTTGCAATATTTTTAGAGACTAAGAGGAACATTTTCTTGGACTTCTTTGAGGAGATTTTAATGTTGATCATTTTTAGAAGGTTTCTGAGGCTTTGAAAATTCCTCAATTCAAATTTCATTTGAATTAAAACATGATGCTCACATGAGGTCTAGCCTAGTGCATAACAGGACCAGGGATGTGACAGGTGGAATAGAATATAATGAGGGGGTTATGTGGAGAAAAAAAGAGAAAGTCTCACATCAATGATGCTAATCAATGGGCTATGGAGATGGCCACCAATTGATGTTAATGCAAAGAGTAGGGATTGCCATGCAACGGATGCACTAGAGCTATAAATGTATGAAAGCTCAACAAAAGAAACTAGTGGGTGTGCATCTAACTTGCTTGCTCATGAAGACCTAGGTCACTTGAGGAGGCCCATTGTTGGAATATACAAGCCAAGTTCTATAATGAAAAATTCCCACTAGTATATGAAAGTGATAACATGAGAGACTCTCTACTATGAAAATCATGGTGCTACTTTGAAGCACAAGTGTGGTAAAAGGATAGTAACATTGTCCCTTCTCTATTTTTCTCTCATTTTTTTGGGCCTTCTCTTTTTTCTGGCCTTTCTCTTTTCTTTTTTTGGGCCTTCTCTTTTTTTTATGGCCTTTCTTTTTTTTATTCCTCACTTGGGACAATGCTCTAATAATGATGATCGTCACACTTCTATTTATTTACAGCTCAATGATTACAACTCGATACTAGAACAAAGATGACTCTATATGAATGCCTCCGGCGGTGTACCAGGATATGCAATGAACCAAGAGTGACATGTATGAAAGAATTATGAATGGTGGCTTAGCCACAAATACTATGTCAACTACATGATCATGCTAAGCAATATGACAATGATGAATGTGTCATGACGAACGGAATGATGGAAAGTTGCATGGCAATATATCTTGGAATGGCTATGGAAATGCCATAATAGGTAGGTATGGTGGCTGTTTTGAGGAAGATATAAGGAGGTTTATGTGTGAAAGAGTGTATCATATCACGGGGTTTGGATGCACCGGTGAAGTTTGCGCCAACTCTCAATGTGAGAAAGGGCAATGCACGGTACCGAAGAGGCTAGCAAGGATGGAAGGGTGAGAGTGCGTATAATCCATGGACTCAACATTAGTCATAAAGAACTCACATACTTATTGCAAAAATCTACAAGTCATCAAAAACCTCAGCACTACGCGCATGCTCCTTATTGGTAGGAGAAGACCATCGCTCATCCCCGACCGCCACTCATAAGGAAGAAAATCAAATAACACCTCATGTTTCAAATTTGTTGCATAACGTTTACCATACGTGCATGCTATGGGACTTGCAAACTTCAACACAAGTATTTCTCAATTTCACAAGTACTCAACTAGCATGACTTTGATATTATTACCTCCATATCTCAAAACAATCACCAAGCATCAAACTTTTCTTAGTATTCAACACACTCATACGAAAGTTTTATTATTAATCTTGCATACCAAGCATATTAGGATTTTAAGCAAATTACCATTCTATTAAGACTCTCAAAATAATCTAAGTGAAGCATGAGATATCAATAGTTTCTATAAAACAAATCCACCACCGTGCTCTAAAAGATATAAGTGAAGCACTAGAGCAAAACTATAAAGCTCAAAAGATATAAGTGAAGCACATAGAGTATTCTATCAAATTCCAAATCATGTATGGCTCTCTCAAAAGGTGTGTACAGAAGGGATGATTGTGGTAGACTAACAAGCAAAGACTCAAATCATAAAAGACGCTGCAAGCAAAACACATATAATGTGGTGAATAAAAATATAGCTCCAAGTAAAGTTACCGATAGAAGTAGACGAAAGAGGGGATGCCTTCCGGGGCATACCCAAGATTTGGCTTTTAGGTGTCCTTAGATTATCTTGGGGGTGCCATGGGCATCCACAAGCTTAGGATCTTTCCACTCCTTGTTCCATAATCCATCAAATCTTTACCCAAAACTTGAAAACTTCACAACACAAAACTTAAAGTAGAAAACTCGTGAGCTCCGTTAGCGAAAGAAAACAAAAGACCACTTCAAGGTACTGTAATAAACTCATACTTTATTTATATTGGTGTTAAACCTACTTTATTCCAACTTCTCTATGGATTATAAACTATTTTACTAGCCATAGATTCATCAAAATAAGCAAACAACACATGAAAAACAGAATCTGTCAAAAACAGGACAGTCTGTAGTAATATGTTGCTAGAGCAAGATCTGGAACCCCAAAAATACTAAAATAAATTTCTGGACGTGAGGAATTTATATATTAATCATCTGAAAAAAGAATTAACGAAATATCACTTTCCAAATAAAAATGACAGCAGTTCTCATGAGCACTAAAGTTTCTGTTTTTTACAGCAAGTTCAACAAGACTTTCCCCAAGTCTTCCCAACGGTTCTACTTGGCGCAAACACTGATTAAACATAAAAAACCCAAACAAAAAAGAGGATAGATAATTTATTTATGAAATAACAGCAAGGATAAATATTGGGTTGACTCCCAACAAGCGCTTTTCTTTAAAGCCTTATAGCTAGGCATAATATTTCAATGATGCTCACATGAAAGACAAGAATTGAAGCACAAAGAGAGCATCATAAAACACGTGACAAACACATTTAAGTATAACATACTTCCTATGCATAGGCATCTTATAGGCAAACAAATTATCAAGGCAAGCAAAAACTAGCATATGCAAGGAAGCGGAAAGAAACAATAGCAATCTCAACATAACGAGAGGTAATTTAGTAACATGAAAATTTCTACCACCATATTTTCCTCTCTCATAATAATTATATGTAGGATCATAAGCAAATTCAACAAAATATCTATCACATAAAATATTTTCAACACGATCCACACGCATGCAAAGTTGACACTCTTCCAAAATAGTGGGATTATCATTAACTGAAGTCATGACCTTTCCAAACCCACTTTTATCAAAAACTTCATAAGATTGAACATTCTCCAAATATGTGGGATCTAAAGTTGACATTTTTCAAAACCCACTTTCAATATTATTGCAAACATTATAATCAATCTCATATTCATCATGGGGTTTAAATAAATTTTCAAGATCAAAAGAAGAATCACCCCAATCATGATCATTGCAACAAGTAGAGGACATAGCAAAACTAGCATCCCCAAGCTTAGGGTTTTGCATATTATTAGCACAATTGACATTAATAGAATTATAATAGAATCATTGCAATCATGCTTTCTATTCAAAGATCTATCGTGAATTGCTTCATGAGGTAATTCATCACATTTTTCAGATTCACGAATTTCAAGCAAAACTTCATAAAGATAATCTAGTGCATAAAACTCACTAGCAATTGGTTTATCATAATTGGACCCCTTAAAAAGATTAGCAAGTGGATGAGGATCCATAGATCTTAGGTTCTCTGTTTAGTAATAAATAAAAAACTATTCTAACCATACGAGCAAACAAGAAGCAAGCGGCAAATAGAGAAAGAGAGGGAGGATAGAGAGATAGAGGGCGAATAAAATGGCAAGGGTGAAGTGGGGGAGAGGAAAACGAGAGGCAAATGGCAAATAATGTAATGCGGGAGATAGGGATTGTGATGGGTACTTGGTATGTTGACTTTTGCGCAGACTCCCTGGCAACGGCGCCAGAAATTCTTCTTGCTACCTCTTGAGCACTGCGTTGGATTTCCCCGAAGAGGAAGGGATGATGCAGCAAGGTAGCATAAGTATTTCCCTCAGTTTTTGAGAACCAAGGTATCAATCCAGTAGGAGGCCACACTCAAGTCCCTCGTACCTACAAAAAACAATAGCTCAATGCAACCAACACGCTTAGGGGTTGTCAATCCCTTCACGGTCACTTACGAAAGTGAGATCTAATATAGATGATAAATAATATTTTTGGTATTTTTGGTATAGAGATGCAAAGTAAAAAGTAAAAGCAAAGTAAAAGCAAAGCAAAAATAAAGTGATGGAGATTGATATGATGAGAAAGAGACCCGGGGGCCATAGGTTTCACTAGTGGCTTCTCTCAAGAGCATAAGTATTCTACGGTGGGTGAACAAATTACTGTTGAGCAATTGACAGAATTGAGCATAGTTATGAGAATATCTAGGTATGATCATGTATATAGGCATCACGTCCGGGACAAGTAGACCGAAACGATTCTGCATCTACTACTATTATTCCACTCATCGACCGCTATCCAGCATGCATCTAGAGTATTAAGTTAAAAACAGAGTAACACCTTAAGCAAGATGACATGATGTAGAGGGATAGTTTCATGCAATATGATAAAAACCACATCTTGTTATCCTCGATGGCAATGATACAATATGTGCCTTGCTGCCCCTTCTGTCACTGGGAAAGGACACTGCAAGATCGAACCCAAAGCTAAGAACTTCTCCCATGGCAAGAAAAACCAATCTAGTAGGCCAAACCAAACTGATAATTCGAAGAGACTTGCAAAGATAACCAATCATACATAAAAGAATTCAGAGAAGATTCAAATATTATTCATAGATAGACTGGATCATAAACCCACAATTCATCGGTCTCAACAAACACACCGTAAAGAGAAGATTACATCGAATAGATCTCCACAAGAGAGGGGGAGAACATTGTATTGAGATCCAAAAAGAGAGAAGAAGCCATCTAGCTACTAACTATGGACCCATAGGTCTGAAGTAAACTACTCACACTTCATCGGAGGGGCTTGGATGATGATGTAGAAGCCCTCCATGATCAATGCCCCCTCCGGCGGAGCTTCGGAACAGACCCCAAGATGGGATCTCGTGGATACAGAAAGTTGCGGCGGTGGAATTAGGTTTTCTGCTCCGTCCCCGATCGTTTGGGGTACGTGGATATATATAGGAGGAAGAAGTGCGTCGGTGGAGCTTCGAGGGGCCCACGAGGCAGGGGCGTGCCCTAGGGGGGTGCCCTTCACCCTCGTGACCGCCTCGTGGCCTTCTTGATGGAGGGTCCAAGTCTCCTGGATCTTATCTGATGATAAAATCACGTTTCTGAAGGTTTCATTCCGTTTGGACTCCATTTGATATTCCTTTTCTTCGAAACCTAAAATATGCAAAAAAACATCAATTCTGGGCTGGGCCTCCGCTTAATAGGTTAGTCCCAAAAATTATATAAAAGTGGATAATAAAGCCCAATAATGTCTAAAACAGTAGATAATATAGCATGGAGCAATCAAAAATTATAGATATGCTGGAGACGTATCAAGCAACGAGTTTATTTTGTGGTTATCAGAAAAACATCAAAGAAATGATAGCTCACAAATCATGGCATCTAACGTAAGTGTATAACAGGGGTTTGGTCCTCTAACGGTCAAATAATTCTTCTGATTCTTCAAGTCGTCGGAGTCTTCAACTGGTGTAGCTTCAACTCTTCTAATGCATGGTCAAATCCTGTTTACTCTGAAATGGTGATCGGTTGTCCGATATCTTATCCTGCTTGAAGCGGCTTCAGTTGATCCTCCGTGTGGTCAAAAGGGAAAAGGGTATATTCTAACTATTTGAGGTAAGAGAGGATATTCTATAAAATCAGAAAAGATAAGAAGTAAGGGATGTTTTTTGATAATAAGATTTTAGAGATTTCCTGTCCTGGGGCTTTCCGATTTATAGGGTCACGTCCTATAGTCAACATGTGCTCTGATACCATATCTGTAGCGACCCGACCTCAGACGGTCAAGCCTTTGTGTATCTGTGCCATCCCTGGATCGCTATGCTGGCACACACAGTACATCAATGTATATATCAAAGTGCAATCACATGTATAAATAACGTAAAACTGATATATATATATATATATATACCTCATAAGTCTCAGCGGAAACAAAACATTTGGGTGTGGAGTCCCATCACGCCATCGGCAAGTTGAGTGTAGACTGTAACCCTGTATCGTAACTCTGACTCATCGAAGAAATATCTGCAACATGATACGTTGCAGCCGTGTAGGTCAGTACATTGAATGTACCGGCAAGATCACAATAAGAGAAAACAAATGATAAACTATACTATATGCAATATGGCTTTGTGGCTCTGTATCTGAGTTTTGTTTGCATAAAAGCTAGTTTTATTTTCCCTACATCAAAGGAATTAACCGGAGTCTGTACTACGGAGTTTTCTATCATGACATGGTTCCGCCAACCTATGTCTCATAGCCCAAATCATCATAAGTTGCCCACAATTAAGTTATCAGTCCAGTGTTGAGAGTTCTGAGATAGATCCATGTCCAGAGGCTCAAGTTGTCCATAACCGGGGACACGGGTAATCGATTAGGTTTAAACCCTCTACAGAGATTTGTACACTTTACCCGCAAGATTTGATCCCTCTCTTTACATTCTCGCACTTCAGGGTGTTTGAGAACAAGATGACCGAAACATGGCCTTCCGAAGAGTTCCTCTGACCACTGTCCGGTGCTCATCCAATCCTACCGTAGTTCTACATCTGCTAGCACCGTCCCAGCCAGAGTCACAACTAAGGTCAACCAAGCCAGAGCCCATAGTGACTTGCGGTTGCATAGGTAAGCTTCTGCGCATGAAGTATTCTTCCGTCTCTTTGAGTCTGGGTGAAGCTTTCCGCAAGATGTCATGGTGCTTCTACATGCATCCCGGCCAACCACCGGTTTCTCCAAGGTGCCCGTCAACCATCCTTCACCCAGTAGTGTGTATTGAATTCTTGTCTCGAGTCTCGAAATCTTGAGGAGTCCTGAAGATGCAGTCCTTGCCGGTGCCATCATGAAGTTGACGCCATTGACGTACTCATGCACTCATACCAAACCCCGTCTACTATAGCATAGCATTAAAACTATTTAACATCCCAGGTTTGGTAACAGTAGGATGGGGTTCTACCTCATGCATTCTACTCAACTACCAGATTCAATAACACTACTGGAGAGATTGTTGAAAGGGTGCTACTACATGCAAATAAACATAGGTATGGAAAACATGGTCAAAGTGAACTTGCCTGGTATTACTTGATGAAGATAACAACGCTCTCAGAATAATGACTTAGTAGAACTATTCGTCACTCCGTTGAAAATCCATATAATCAAACATAGCATTCATATAAGCAAACATACTAGCAAGCAATTCTAACCCTCATAATAAACCAACAAATAAATTGCAAAACAACAAGGGACACCAAATAAGAACAAAGGAAAACTACACACCAAAATAACTAAAGAAAACTCTAAGACATATCACAAAATAGTTTTGTCCTAACTAAAAACTTAACAACAATTAAAACACTAAACTAATAAATTAACAGAAAATACAAAGTAAAACAATTAAGTTAACAGAAGGTATTTTTCATAAACTTTTATTATCAAAAAGAAACACCTAAAAACCATTTTTTTAAAACTCTAGTTATGATTAAAAAAACAAGAAGAAGAAATAAACATTATATTTTTCTGTAAATAAAAGTTCACCCTCTATAACTACAGAAACTAATCTGAATTAAAATATAACAGAGGTTAAAAATTAATTTTAAAAGTAATTAAAACAACAGAAAACAGCAGCAAGTTAAAAAATAACTGGCACAGTGTTGTTTTCATGAAAAACAAAATTAAAAAAATCTATTAATACCTAAATTAATCCTACTGCTAGGCAAGGTCAAAACAAAGAAGTGGCAAAAAGAATCGCCAAAAATTATTAATTCTAGCTCGTTTTATAGCAGAAATACTAATCTGACTAAAACCCATATAAAACAATTTTTAAAATTACAAAAAATGCCGAAATTATTTTATACAGAAACATTAAGAAATTTGCAGACTAGAGCAAAAAGAATCAATCAAAAACTCCAAATAACCTAAGAGATATAGAATTTACGAAACTGAAACTTTTCTGTTTTAAAAACAGAAACGAAAATATGGAAAAAAAACAAATGGGCGCTATTGGGCCTACGGGGGGTGCGATCTGTAGCTACCAAATGCTCGGGCGAAACTTATAAATACGTACACATGCGTTTATTTAATAAAGTACCGAGGAGCTAATTCGATCTAAACCGAGGAACCAATCTACAAGGAAAACCGATCTAATTTTTTTTTTGCACTTAACGTTTCCAAAAAAATGGAGGGAGGCGCTCGTTGCTTACGAAGAGGAGCTCGTGTAGGCAGGGAAGTGGATGTCGTCGGGGGCCACGACTCCGGTGACCGGCGGCGGAGACGGCGATGTCTAGTGGATGGGGAACTCCGAGGGGGTCCGATTTTGCATTGAAGGTGGAGGTTGGGGACGTCCAGGCGAGCGGGGCGACTCGAGAAGCTCCTGTGAACCGAGAGCTCCGACAACGGCGGACGACGTTGAGGACGAGGTTCCGGTGTTCCCTGGGCGGCGTGGTTATGTCAATAAGATGCACAATCTCGAGGGAAAGTAGAGTATGGAAGGAGGGGTCTCGAAAAGCTCACCGTCAGTCGGAGTCGAGCGATGAACTCTGCTTGGCCGACCTAGATTGGAACAACGAGGGCGTCGTCTAGAGGTGGTCTTGGGCGTGGGTTTTCAAAAGGGAAACGGGAGAGGATGACCTCGGGTATTTATAGGACATGAGGCTTGGGGAAGGGGTGGAATCGGGGTAGGGTTCCCATGAAGATCGGGCGCGGCAGCGGCGTCCGGAGCCTGAACGCGTGGGGTTGTGTTCTTCCTGGAGAAGAAGAAAAGAGAGGTGGGGTACAGACACCAAGGAAAGAAAAAAAATTAGGGAGAGAGGCGAGCGAGAGAGGTGCTGGCGGCGCTCTGGGAGTTCCTCCCGTGCGTGTGTGCGCTAGCCCTAGCGCTAGCTTGGGCTGGGCCGACCCGCGCGCCTGGCCTGCCCTTTTTTTAACAGCAAGAAGAAAAACAAATAAACATAATATATAAAAAATAAAATATATAGGCATATTATATATATATATTCAGAAAAAGATTTTCTAAAACATGAACATATTTTAAATGGCAAATAAATTCCACAAAATTTACATAAAGCAAATAGTGCTACTGTTGCACTAAAAATGCAAACAAAATTATTTGAAAATATCAAAATGATTTCAAATCCATTTTTCTCCAATTTTCTATTGTAGGGAATCATTTTATCCTTATTTCCAAATAATTTATTTTTGGAGAAAAATAATTTGAATAAAACCCAAATAACTCCTAAATGGTTTTGAATTTGAATTTCAAACCACTTCCAACTCTATTTCATATAATTTTAAGAAGTCATTTTATCTTCTCTCATGAAAATCATTGAGTTTCATAAAGCTTCTGAATTTGAAATATGTCCAAATGGAATTGAAATCTTTTCAAAACCTTTTTTCCTTTCAAATGGAAGAAGTCATGTCATCTTCACTCTAGGGTTTTGTGTTTGAATTGAAATTGAATTCTTTGATATCAAAATGCAAAGTGAAAGTTTGGGAAAGTAATTTCATTCCCTCTCATTCAACTTTTCAAAAGGTTTCACATTCCACTCAATTTCAATCAATCAATCACCCAAACAATCAAACAAACAATCAAAACTATTTATTTAATATAACATTCCAAAATTTAGAATTTTGGGATGTTACAAGAAACCCGACCATGTTTACAAACTTCACAAAGCTCTTTATGGTCCTAAACAAGCTCCTAGGGCGTGGTATAAATGGTTGACCAAGTTCCTTATTGAAAAAGGCTTTGAGATTGGAAAACTTGATTCTACTCTCTTTACTAAAAGGTTAATGGTTATTTATTTGTGTGTCAAATTTATGTTGATGATATCATATTTGGTTTGACTAACCCTCATTTTAGTGAAAAGTTTGGAAGGCTAATGTCGGAGAAGTTTGAGAGGTCTATGATGAGTGAAATCAAGTTCTTTCTTGGTTTGCAAATCAAGCAAACTAACGAGGGTACCTTTGTTTCCCAAAAAAGTATACCAAGGACTTATTCAAGAAGTTCAGCATGCAAGAAAGCAAAGGTATGAAAACACCCATGCCTACTAGTGGACATCTTGACTTGACTAAGGATGGCAAACCGGTTGACCAAAAGGTTTACCGCTCCATGATTGGTTCATTTATATATATATGTGCCTCCAGTCCTGATATAATGCTAAATGTGTGCATGTGTGCATGATATCAAGTGGCCCCTAAGGAATGTCATCTAAAGGCTGCGAAAAGGATAGTGAGATACTTAATTCATAAACCAAACTTTGGCATTTGGTATCCTAAGAGGTCCTCTTTTTATCTTGTTGGCTACTCCGATTCATACTATGCCGGAGACAAGGTTGATAGAAAGTCCACTTCAGGTACTTCTCAATTTCTTGGTAGATCTCTTGTGTCTTGATCCTCCAATAAACAAAACTCGGTATCCTTATCCACCATCAAAGCGGAATACATTGCCGCCGGTTCATGTTGTGCAATTGTGCTCAATTCCTTTGGATGACCCAAACTCTTGAAGATTATGGGATATATGTGAAACATGTTCCATTGCTTTGTGATATTGAAAGTGCTATTAAGATTGCTCACAATCCCGTGCAACATTATCGAACTAAGCATATTGATGTTCGTCATCATTTCATTTGAGATCATGTTGCTAAAGGGGACATTGATCTTAAGCATGTTCATACTGATAAGCAATTGGCGGATATATTCACCAAACCGCTGGATGAGAAAGTATTTTGCCGTTTGGGAGGTGAATTGAACATCATTGATGCATCAAACTTGGAGTAGAAACTCCATTTGGATACATGCAAGGCATGAGGATTTGACTAATCCTTGATATTTCTCTTATGATGATGATCATATGTCTTGGATCTATACTTTTACCCTTGCATGTCATCTAACCCTTGTAGGTACTTGGATGAATCCAAATCTATGAGATTGCAACGCACTCATATCTTGAGCAATCTCTACATCACCAAGTCTCTATAATATGGTGGTTGAAGACAAGGAAGCATGAAACCCTTCAACATATCCTTTGACAATTTCTATATATCAAATTTCATTTGGTATCAAATTTCATGATTTTCACTTTGGATACACAAGTGCTCTTCCTTGCAAGACTAACCCATGTAGGTAGATGAACTCAAACTACAAGTGGTGCTCCCAACTCTTGATGGGATACATCAACCTTGAGCACCCTACACAAGTTCAACTACAAGATCAACACCACCACCCAAGGTATGTCATTCCACCTTAGAGAAGCTTTATCCCAAGCCATGGGTCAAAGCAGCTCAACAAGATGTGAATACATCAAAATGCTTAAACGAAAAAGGGTAACCCCTTTTTGAGCTTAAACAATGAGTATGACCTATGATCAAGTGTTCTCACTTGACTCCTCAATCAATATACTCTAACATAGGTGACTTTGTCGCCGACCCTCTCTAGATGAAGTTCTCTAGTGTTTCTTTGATTTCTTGCATTTGTGCCTAGCATGTTTCCTTTTCACTTCATCTAGATTTCTTTTCTTTTTCTCTGTTATGTTCTGCATTGCCCGCATACAATTCATTGCAAATCTTTCAGTTAATTCCCTGCAAATCTTTGTGAGATCTTATTTGCCTAGTGAGTTGAGACGACAAAACTCTTTCTTCAGTATTGAACTCGGTCTCACTGATTTATACACCCCGGCTAGACCGAACTACAATGATACATTGTAGATTTTTTTGTTCATCGGTCCAACCGACAAGGACAAACCCAGTCTGACTAATATGCATGACCTCTGACACTGCCAACTCAGTGTCACCGATGAAAATGAATCGGCCTGCATATCTCTTCCAGCTGCACTCGATGATTTTTTTCCTCTACCAGTATTTTAAATTACATGTTGCTTTGTAATGTGACTCAAGGACCAAACCTACTTGACTCATGCTCCAGAAGATCCCTTCTTGGAAATTGGTGTCAAAGGGTGAGAGAGAGCACATCAAAGCTTGTCACATAAGGGAGAAAGCATGCCTTAAGCTTCTCCAGATGCTTATTATCCATAGAGGAGAGAAGTCACATGTCTTCAAGAGGGGAAAGACATGTTAGTATGTGTTATGATTGTTTTGCTCTGATTTTCTTTTCCCTATCTTCTCCCATTATCCAATATTTGATTCAGGGGGAGAAAGAGTTCATTTCTAAGGGAAGAAAATCCTTGGAATTCATTGCATATCTTTATTTTTTGGGGACATGTCAATATCCAAACAGAGTACTAAGTGCTCACTCACTACATGTCTTCCAATCTTGGTACTTTTGTGGTTACTCATTGTGCTTTTCTTAGTAGGTGTTCTTGTGTTATATAACACTGTTTTCTCAAGTTCACCTCCTCCAAAGCTAGCTCAAGACTACAAGGTAAGTACATGCATCACATCCATGTGCATGACGATTTCTTGCTGTTGTACATGTCTTTTGCAAGAAGAACTCATGAACATGTAAGTATATTTTCTGCACTTCACACCATTTTCTCTGATGCATATAGCCAAGATACATGTAACTCATTGTTTGCTCTGACATACTTATGCATTCACATGTTCTTATATCCTATATTTACATGATTGCATACATGTAGGGGGAGCCTATGCATGTTACATGTCCTTCCAAAGCTTTACTTGTTACACTTCATATATTTATCTGAAGCTTTGACGTATGTTGTCATCAATTACCAAAAAGGGGGAGATTGAAAGCACAAGTGCTCCCTGGGTGATTTTGGTAATTAATGTCAACATATCTATTATTGGAAAAATATTTTTATCTAGTATATTTCAGAAAGTTCAACAAAGGTGTGGCATGGACAAGAGGATGTGGAAACCCTTCAAGATGCTAAGGACACATGTTGGCAAAAGATCAAGACTCTACATTTTCATTTTAGTGATCCAAGATCACATTGAGTCAATAGGAAAAGCCAATACTTTTAAAAGGGTATGAGGTGTTGCCTAATGGTTTACTTGCTCAAAGTGCTTAGTGATATGCTCCAAAGCCCTCAACCACTTTCCCAATTCCAAATATGTCCTAAACCTAAAGTCAAACTTGGCCCCACCGACTTGATTTATCCGGTGCCACCGAGTTCACTTGACATAGCCACTGCCAGAAACCCTAATTAGTTCAGTATCCCTGATGGGCTCTCGGTCTCACCGAGATGGGCTTGCAAACTCTCTGTTGTCTGTTCCAATTATTTCGTTCTCACCGAGTTTGCTTGACCAACTCTCTGTTTGCTTATTAGCAAAATCGGTCTCATCGAGTTTGTGTAATCGGTCAAACCGAGTTGAGGTTTTACCCTAACCCTAGCACGTCGGTCCCATCGAGTTGATCATATCGGTCCCACCGCCTAACATTCACATTTTGAACCAGATCGGTCTCACCGAGTTTCACTATTCGGTCCCACCGAGTTTGGTAAATTGTGCGTAATGGTTAGATTTTGTGTGGAGGCTATATATACCCATCGACCACCTCTCCATTTGAGAGATAGCCATCAGAACATGCTGACACTTCCACCATTCATTTTCTGAGAGAGAACCACCTACTCATGTTTTGAGACCAAGACATTCGAAGCCAACCACAAGAATCTTGATCTCTAGCCTTCCCCAAGTTGCTTTCCATTCAAATCATCTTTCCATCATATCCAAATCTGTGAGAGACAGTTGAGTGTTGGGGAGACTATCATTTGAAGCACAAGAGCAAGGAGTTCATCATCAACGCACCATCTATTATTTTTTGGAGAGTGGTGTCTCCTAGATTGGTTAGGTGTCACTTGGGAGCCTCCATCAAGATTGTGGAGTTGAACCAAGGAGTTTGTAAGGTCAAGGAGATCGCCTACTTCATGAAGATCTACCCAAGTGAGGCAAGTCCTTCGTGGGCGATGGCCATGGTGGGATAGACAAGGTTGCTTCTTCATTGGCCCTTCGTGGCTGGAGCCCTCCGTGGACTCGCGCAATCATTACCCTTCATGGTTTGAAGTCTCCATCAACATGGATGTACGATAGCACCACCTATCGGAACCATGCCAAAAATCTCCATGTCTCCAATTGCGTTTGCACACTCCAATAACATCCCTTTACTTTCTTGCAATTTGCATGCTTTACTTTCCGCTGCTCATATACTCTTACCATGCTTGCTTGAAATGTATTGTGATTATTTAAACTTGTGTGAAAACTCCACCTTAACTTGAAGAACTTAAAAACTGCTACTTTTCTTTGTTGAGGGTCTAATAGCCCCCCTCTAGACACCTCGCCTTGATCCTTTCACATGCTAGGAATGGGAACGAATTACAACTGTACCGGCGTCCTGGCTCGTCCTTGAACATTTGGAATCTTGGTTTTTAAATCATCCAAAACTCACCAGAAAGTCATGAAAGTTGGCATGGTGTCACGTCATGGCACATATATGTCATGGTAAAAATATTGTCTAATTTTGGCGACGCTTTATTACAAACCTCTTACAAACCAGAGCTTCTCTCAAAGAAAGCCTCGTGGTTCCGATAAGGAAACATGTTCCCCTTGTGCGCAAAACGTAATCACTGCCTCTTTTCGCCTTGTATTTTCTTCTACATGCAACATGGAATGACAGGATTGGTTTTGAAAAGACCAAACCAAACTCATTCCATGCTAAAATTTAAACTTATTCCGGGTTGGTTTGGCCTTTTTATACACTAATTGACTTTTCTAGGCTTTTAATCTCCATAATTCAAATCTGAACTACAAATACATGCTTCAGTTCACCAAAATGGGTAGAAAAATTATACATGTGTCCGTGGGTGCATCTCTAGGTCCCATGCCAGGAATGGGAATGAATTACAACCGTACCGGTGGCCTGGCTCATCCTCAAACATTTGGAATCTCGGTTTTTAAATCCCCCAAAATCCAAAACTCACTAGAAATTCATCAAAGGTTGCATGGTGTCACGTCATTGCACATATATGTCAAAAAGATTTTCCAATTTGGGCCAAGCTTTATTACAAACCTTTAAAAACCGGATTCTGTCACAAGAACCCTCGTGGTTTCGATAGGGAAACGTGTCCCCTTGAGGGCGAAACGATAATCGCTCCCTCTTCTAGCCCTGTATTTTCTTCTACACACAACACGGCACAACGGGAGATTCACGCTGAACTTCGAAATTATTCAAGGTTCGTTTGACCTTTTTTATTCGCTAATTCAGTTTTCTAGGCATTTAATGTCCATCATTCAAATCCCAACTACAAATACATGCTCCAGTGCACCAAAATGACTAGAAAAAACGTACATGTTTCTTCAGGGTGCATGTTTAGGTCCCATGGAACGAATTGGAATGAATTCAACCGTCTCGGCGTCCTGGCTTGGCCAAAAACATTGCAAATCTCAGTTTTTAAATCTCTGTAAATCCCAAACTCACCAGGAAACCATGAAACTTGGCATGGTGTCACTACATGGCACATATATGTCATGGTAAAATAATTGTCCAATTTGGGCCAAGCTATATTACAAGCCTCTTACAAACCGAAGCTTCTCACAACCCTCATGGTTCTGGTAGGGAAACATGCCCCTCTTGTGGGCGAAACGATAATCGCTACCTCTTCTCACCTTGAAATTTGTTTTCTACATGCAACGTAGAATAATAGGAGTATCGTGCTGAAATTTGAAACAGTTCAGGGTTCTTTTGGCCATTATATATATTAATTAAGTTTTCTAGGCATTTAATGTAGTCAATATTTCAAATTTGAACTACAAGCACATGCTCCAGTGAAGCAAAATTGGTGGGAAATCATACATGTGTCCTTGGGTGCATGTTTAGGTCTCAATTAAGGAATGGGAATGAATTACAAACTTCTCGTCGTCCTGAAACATTGAGAATCTCGGTTTTTAAATCCCAGTAAATCGAAAACTCACACAGAAAACATGAAACTTGGCATGGTTTCATGACATGGCACATATATGTCGTGGTTAAAAAATCATCCAGTTTGAGACAAGGCGCACACATTAATAGCCAACGAAGTCCTTGTCAAACAAATAGCTGACATGTTAATATTGCAAACAGTTGTATTATATGAACCGTGTGTTCCCGTAACCATTTAAGTGCAGCCACTACCTCTGCCAAAATTTAACCATACTCGGTGGCGTGCGTGCAGCTGTTTGATTACACGCGACGAGCGCGAGAAGTCCGTGGTGCAGGCTCGATGGGACGCATGCGAGCAGTCCGCCGCGCAGGTTCGATGGGACGCTTGCATCCTGTCTACCTCGCAGACTCAAAGGGACACGTGCAAGCAGCAAGACCGCCCAGGCTCACTGGGAAGCGAGCTCTTTGACCTCCGTCCACCAGCCGCCCGCCTCGCTCACAACTTCTCCATTAATGGTTGCCGAGCCACTGTTTAACACGTGGTTAATTAAAGCACCTGGACGGAGGGTGTTTGCTTGTGATCCCATGGCAGCATTTCCTTTGTTCGTGTTATCAACTCGTATTCCGTCCTAATTTAAATTGCCACACGTGGCAATGGATAATACAACGACAAATAAAATGGCAACAGATAATACGTCGAGGACGTCAACTCCGCCAGGGATGCGCTCAAGCCTGGCCACCACATTGTCAGGATCGAGGTTGACACAGCCGCCGTGGGCAATGATGAAGCCGCATGCTGCCTGTGTCTTGACTAAATCATAGAGGTCCTCTGCCCATTCCTTGCGGGGCATCAGGGTCTCGATGAACACTGGTGACGGCGGCTCTTCGGATGGGTCATCGATTATGCTGCCAAGTAGCTCTAGATCTTTTGCATGGTGGATGGAAAACTGCTCATCACACCTCCTCTACAATATGTTGATTGTGTGCCCAAGGACTGTCATGCCGATATCGCTGCCGATGGGTCGTGGTGCCTGCATCGGTCGATGAACCTCTTGCTCCCCGACCTACTCCAGCTCGTTCTTCTTGCCGAAGATGTACCGCAGGTAGGGGTCGACGTCGAAGCTTTTGTCATTGCCTGGCATGCTTGGAATAACTAATGGTAGATGGGTGAGGACTAGATCTGCGCAGAGTGTCGCAACGGTGCATTGTCGCCTGGGTTATATGCAGCAATCCATTAGTTGGTGGCGGGAAACCCACGAGGGAAGTGGCACGGATTTTACAATGCACCCATGTGGAGCGCGGGAAGCATTCGCTGGAGCGCGGGAAGACTAAGTTGAGCACACACACAACCCGAATACCATATGCGGTGCCACGTGTTATTTATCACACACGTGTTAACATAAGGAAACCTATGTGTAACTTACTAATCATCGCACACGAGTACTCGCAGACGCATCGTGTGTGATACTCCTAGCCACGGCAAGCAACTAGTTTGCATTTTTCAAAGTTTTTTGTATGAACCGAGTCGCACATGAACTAACTATAGTAACTGTCTGTGTTATAATTTCTCATCACAAATAGTTCATCCGAGTGGGTTGTTTGCTGCGTATCACACTCATCTTATTTACACAAATCATTTGTGTTCTTTTGGCTCATAGCAAACAGTTCATCTATGTGAACTGTATGTCGCATATCACACACATCTTGTTAAATTGAACCATTTATGTTCTCTTCCCTAATTGAAAATAGTTCATCCGAGTGAACCATATGCCGTATATCACACACACCTTGAGCTGGCTGACCATTTCTATTGCATTCCCTAATTGCACATAGTTCATCGAAGCGACTATATGCCATATATCGCACACACATCGATATGGCTGCTCATTTTTGTTGTTCTGCCTCATCACAAATAGTTCTTATAGATCAACCGTATGCCCCGCATCGTACACGTAACTAAAATCTGAACCATGTTTGATGTCTCTGCCATTGCAAACATTTTGCATATTTTTTCATGGTTTTTTACATCCCTGTTTGTGATTAATGCATTGCACAAAACGGTCTTTGATCATAGTGTCGCATTAGCAGCATCCTACAGTAGTGATCGAGGCGGCAAACGGTGATGAAAAGGTCATGGCGAACTGGTTTTCCATGGCTCTCAAGGATGGCGAACTGGTTTGCTTCGGGAACGTTTCATCACCAACTTCTGAGCCATTGGTGACCGTGTCCCTACAATGGGAGACCTGCGTCGCCTGAAGCAGCAACCAGGCGAAACCTTGCACAAGTACATACAACGCTTCACAAACTCCCTCCTCGAGATCCCGAAGGTGTCGCACGAGGCCATCATCTCAGCTTTCACTGACAGCGTCTAAGACGTCAAGATGAAGGAGGATCTCGCCATCCACGAGGACCTATGCTAGGCTCTGGAAATGTCCAACCTAGCGAACAAGTGCGCAAGGGCCAAGGAAGGCCGCCTCTCCCTCATCGAGCTCTCGGAGGTTGATCCTAAAGACAAGAATGCCAAGGCTAGGGAGGCAAAGCGCAAGGGCTCTGCCGTGCTCATAGCCGAACCTGAAATGAAGCATGGTTGTGACCACAACAAACCTCCCAGGGGAAACCGCCCATTTTGCGTCTTCCACAACGTACACAACCACAACATCAATGACTGCCAGGAACTCAGGGCCCTCCGTGATGGATGCCTCAGCCGCTGCCCCGAGCATGGTGATCGTGGCTATGGCCGTGGAGGAGGCCGTTGGGACAATGGTGACCCTCGTCAGGACTGCTGCGTCCAGCCTCGCGAGGACCGCTGGTGCATTGAGCCTCATGATGGGCCATGGTGCGATCATCCTCATGAGGTCTGTCCTCGTGGAAATGCCGGCCTCCCTCCACTACCGCCACAAAGGAGGAATGACGACAACTGGCGGGATGAAGGGGCTAGGGGCTTCCAAGAACCTCGTGCAATCGCTTGCAACCCGGGTGGCGCTCAGGCCCCAGCCTCACATCACATCTTCAAGCAGTTCGCTCGTGAAGTAAACACAGCTTCTCGAGGCTTGAGGGCATGCGTCGCCTCAAGTGGTCATGGTGCACCATCACCATTGACTCCAAGGACCACCTCAAGTGCTCCACCGCCTCAGGCACGTTCCCCATGCTCTGCAGGCCCATCATCAACAACGTCCTCGTCACCAAGACCCTCGTCGATGGTGGTGCGGGGCCCGATGTCCTCTCTGTCGAGACATTTGAGATGCTCCAAGTGCCTTATGATCAACTTCTGCCCACTAAACCCTTCTCAGGGGTGACTGATAGCTCCACCATACCCCTGGGGCATGATAACCCACAAGTATAGGGGATCACAACAGTTTTCGATGGTAGAGTATTCAACCAAAATTTATAAATTTGACACAAGGGGTGACAAAGAATATTTGAAGGTATTAGTAGCTGAGTTGTCAATTCAACCACACCTGGATATTAATTATCTGCAACAAGTAATCACTAGCAAAGTAATATGATATTTTTGATAGTAGTGGCAGCAGTAATAGTAATGGTAACAGTGATAGCAGTAATTTTCTAACAAGTGCAACAGTAACGATACCAGTAGTAACTTAAAAAAGAACAATATAAGATAAATTCGTAGGCATTAGATCGGTGACTTGTTGGATGATATTCATCATGAGACAGTTATAACCTAGGGCGATACAGCACTAGCTCTAGTTCATCAATATAATGTAGGCATGTATTCTATAAATAGTCATACGTGCTTATGGAAAGAACTTGCATGACATCTTTTGTCCTACCCTCCCGTAGCAGCGGGGTCCATATTGGAAACTAAGGGATATTAAGGCCTCCTTTTAATAGAGAACCGGAACAAAGCATTAACACATACTGAATACATGAACTCCTCAAACTACAGTCATCACCTGGAGAAGTCCCAGTTTCTGTCACTCCGGGGTTGACGGATCATAACACGTAGTACGTGACTATAACTTGCAAGATCGGATCTAGAACATGGATATAATGGTGATAACATAAACGGTTCTGATTTGAAATCATGGCACCTGGGCCCAAAGTGACAAGCATTAAGCATGGCAAAGTCATAGCAACATCATTCTTTGAACATAGTGGATACTAGGGATCAAGCCCTAACAAAACTAACTCGAATACTGTTGGGGAACGTAGCAGAAAAACAAAATTTTCCTACGGTTTCACCAAGATCCATCTAGGAGTTCATCTAGCAACGAGTGATTAGATGCATCTATGTACCTTGTAGATCGCGAGCGGAAGCGTTCAAAGAACGAGGATGAGGTAGTCGTACTCGACGTGATTCGAATCACCGAAGATCCTATCACCGAACGGACGGTGCCACGTCTCCTTCTTCTTGATCCAGCAAGGGGAAAGGAGAGGTTGAGGGAGATGGCACCAGCAGCAGCACGACGGCGTGGTGATGATGGAGCTGCAGTACTCTGGCAGGGGTTCGCCAAGCACTATGGAGGAGGAGGAGGTGTTGGAGAGGGAGAAGGAGGCAACCAAAGGCGTGGGATGAAAGCCCTCCTTCCCCCACTATATATAGGAGGGCCTAGGGGGGGCGCCGGCCCTAGGAGATCCAATCTCCTAGGGTGGGGCGGCGGCCAAGGGAGGTTTCCCTCCCCCCCCCCAAGGCACCTAGGGGTGCCTTCCACTAGAGGGACTCCTCCCCTTTGGAAACCCTAGGCGCATGGGCCTATTGGGGCTGGTGCCCTTGGCCCATGTAGGCCAAGGCGCGCCCCCTACAGCCCATGTGGCCCCCCGGGGCAGGTGGCCCCACCCGGTGGGCCCCCGGGACCCTTCCGGTGGTCCCGGTACAATACGATAACCCCGAAACTTGTCCCGGTGGCCGAAATAGCACTTCCTATATATAATTCTTTACCTCCGGACCATTCCAGAACTCCTCGTGACGTCCAGGATCTCATCCGGGACTCCGAACAACATTCGGGTTACTGCATATACATATCCCTACAACCCTAGCGTCACCGAACCTTAAGTGTGTAGACCCTACGGGTTCGGGAGACATGCAGACATGACCGAGACGACTCTCCGGTCAATAACCAACAGGGGAATCTGGATACCCATGTTGGCTCCCACATGCTCCACGATGATCTCATCGGATGAACCACGATGTCGAGGATTCAATCAACCCCGTATGCAATTCCCTTTGTCAATCGGTATGTTACTTGCCCGAGATTCGATCGTCAGTATCCCAATACCTCGTTCAATATCGTTACCGGCAAGTCACTTTACTCGTACCATAATGCATGATCCCGTGACCAGACACTTGGTCACTTTGAGCTCATTATGATGATGCATTACCGAGTGGGCCCAGTGATACCTCTTCGTCATACGGAGTGACAAATCCCAGTATCAATCCGTGTCAACCCGACAGACACTTTCGGAGATACCTGTAGTGCACCTTTATAGTCACCCAGTTACGTTGTGACGTTTGGTACACCCAAAGCACACCTACGGTATCCGGGAGTTACACGATCTCATGGTCAAAGGAAAAGATACTTGACATTGGAAAAGCTCTAGCAAACGAACTACACGATCTTGCGCTATGCTTAGGATTGGGTCTTGTCTATCACATCATTCTCCTAATGATGTGATACCGTTATCAATGACATCCAATGTCCATAGCCAGGAAACCATGACTATCTGTTGATCAACGAGCTAGTCAACTAGAGGCTTACTAGGGACATGTTGGTGTCTGTTATTCACACATGTATTACGATTTCCGGATAATACAATTATAGCATGAATAAAGATAATTATCATGAACAAAGAAATATAATAATAATGCTTTTATTATTGCCTCTAGGGCATATTTCCAACAGTCTCCCACTTGCACTAGAGTCAATAATCTAGTTACATTGTGATGAATCGAACACCCATGGAATTCTGGTGTTGATCATGTTTTGCCCTAGGGAGAGGTTTAGTCAACGGATCTGCTACATTCAGGTCTGTATGTACTTTACAAATCTCTATGTCTCCATCTTGAACATTTTCACGAATGGAGTTGAAGCGACGCTTGATGTGCCTTGTCTTCTTGTGAAACCTGGGCTCCTTGGCAAGTGCAATAGCTCCAGTGTTGTCACAGAAGAGTTTGATTGGCCCCGACGCATTGGGTATGACTCCTAGGTCGGTGATGAACTCCTTCACCCATATTGCTTCATGTGCTGCCTCTGAGGCTGCCATGTACTCCGCTTCACATGTAGATCCCGCCACGACGCTCTGCTTGCAGCTGCACCAGCTCACTGCTCCACCATTCAACATATACACGTATCCGGTTTGTGACTTAGAGTCATCCAGATCTGTGTCGAAGCTAGCGTCGATGTAACCCTTTACGACGAGCTCTTCGTCACCTCCATAAACGAGAAACATGTCCTTTGTCCTTTTCAGGTACTTCAGGATATTCTTGACCGCTGTCCAGTGTTCCTTGCCGGGATTACTTTGGTACCTTCCTACCAAACTTACGGCAAGGTTTACATCAGGTCTGGTACACAGCATGGCATACATAATAGATCCTATGGCTGAAGCATAGGGGATGACACTCATCTCTTCTTTATCTTTTGTCGTGGTCGGACATTGAGCTGAGCTCAATTTCATACCTTGCAAAACAGGCAAGAACCCTTTCTTGGACTGATCCATTTTGAACTTCTTCAAAATCTTATCAAGGTATGTGCTTTGTGAAAGACCTATGAGGCGTCTCGATCTATCCCTATAGATCTTGATGCCTAATATATAAGCAGCTTCTCCAAGGTCCTTCATTGAAAAACTCTTATTCAAGTAGGCCTTAATGCTGTCCAAAAGTTCTATATCATTTCCCATCAAAAGTATGTCATCTACATATAATTTGAGAAATGCTACAGAGCTCCCACTCACTTTCTTGTAAACACATGCTTCTCCATAAGTCTGCGTAAACCCAAAAGCTTTGATCATCTCATCAAAGCGAATGTTCCAACTCCGAGATGCTTGCACCAGCCCATAAATCGAGCGTTGGAGCTTGCACACCTTGTCAGCATTCTTAGGATCGACAAAACCTTCCGGCTGCATCATATACAATTCTTCCTTAAGGAAACCATTAAGGAATGCCGTTTTGACGTCCATTTGCCATATTTCATAATCATAGAATGCGGCAACTGCTAACATAATTCGGACGGACTTCAGCTTCGCTACCGGTGAGAAAGTCTCATCGTAGTCAACTCCTTGAACTTGTCGATAACCCTTAGCGACAAGCCGAGCTTTATAGATGGTCACATTACCATCCTCGTCTGTCTTCTTCTTAAAGATCCATTTATTTTCTATGGCTCGCCGTTCAACGGGCAAGTCAGTCAAAGTCCATACTTCATTTTCATACATGGATCCTATCTCGGATTTCATGGCTTCTAGCCATTTGTCGGAATCCGGGCCCGCCATCGCTTCTTCATAGTTCGAAGGTTCACCGTTGTCTAACAACATGATTTCCAAGACAGGGTTGTCGTACCACTCTGGTGCGGAACGTGTCCTTGTGGACCTTCGAATTTCAGCAGGAGCTTGATCAGAAGTATCTTGATCATCATCATTAACTTCCTCTCTAGTCGGTGCAGGCACCTCAGGAACATTTTCTTGAGTTGTGCCCTTTTCCGGTTCAAGAGGTAATACTTCATCAAGTTTTACTTTCCTTCCACTTACTTCTTTCGAGAGAAACTCTTTCTCCAGAAAGAGTCCGTTCTTGGCAACAAAGATCTTGCCTTTGGATCTTAGGTAGAAGGTATACCCAATGGTTTCCTTAGGGTATCCTATGAAGACGCATTTTTCCGACTTGGGTTCGAGCTTTTCAGGTTGAAGTTTCTTGACATAAGCATCGCATCCCCAAACTTTTAGAAACGACAGCTTAGGTTTCTTCCCAAACCATAATTCATACGGTGTCGTCTCAACGGATTTCGACGGAGCCCTATTTAAAGTGAATGTGGTAGTCTCTAAAGCATAGCCCCAAAAAGATAGCGGTAAATCGGTAAGAGACATCATAGATCGCACCATATCTAATAGAGTGCGATTACGACGTTCGGACACACCATTACGCTAAGGTGTTCCAGGCGGCGTGAGTTGTGAAACTATTCCACATTTTCTTAAGTGTGTGCCAAATTCGTGACTCAAGTATTCTCCTCCACGATCTGATCGTAGGAACTTGATTTTCCTGTCACGTTGATTCTCAACCTCACTCTGAAATTCCTTGAACTTTTCAAAGGCTTCAGACTTGTGTTTCATTAAGTAGGCATACCCATATCTACTTAAGTCATCAGTGAGGGTGAGAACATAACGATAGCCACCGCGAGCCTCAACACTCATTGGACCGCACACATCAGTATGTATGATTTCCAATAAGTTGGTTGCTCGCTCCATTCTTCCTGAGAACGGAGTCTTGGTCATCTTACCCATGAGGCATGGTTCGCACGTGTCAAATGATTCGTAATCAAGAGACTCTAAAAGTCCATCAGCATGGAGCTTCTTCATGCATTTGACACCTATGTGACCAAGGCGGCAGTGCCACAAGTATGTGGGACTATCATTATCAATCTTACATCTTTTGGTACTCACACTATGAATATGTGTAGCATTACGCTCGAGATTCATTAAGAATAAACCATTCACCATCGGAGCATGACCCTAAAACATCTCTCTCATATAAATAGAACAACCATTATTCTCGGATTTAAATGAGTAGCCATCTCGTATTAAACGAGATCCTGATACAATGTTCATGCTCAAACTTGGCACTAAATAACAATTATTGAGGTTTATAACTAATCCCGTAGGTAAATGTAGAGGTAGCGTGCCGACGGCGATCACATCGACCTTGGAACCATTCCCGACGCGCATCGTCACCTCGTCCTTCGCCAGTTTCCGTTTATTCCGCAGCTCCTGCTGTGAGTTACAAATATGAGCAATGGCACCGGTATCAAATACCCAGGAGTTACTACGAGTATTGGTAAGGTACACATCAATTACATGTATATCAAATATACCTTTGGTGTTGCCGGCCTTCTTGTCCGCTAAGTATTTGGGGCAGTTCCGTTTCCAGTGACCCTTCCCTTTGCAATAAAAGCACTCCGTCTCAGGCTTGGGTCCATTCTTTGACTTCTTCCCGGCAGCTTTCTTGCCAGGCGCGGCAACTTCCTTGCCGTCCTTCTTGGAGTTCTTTTTACCCTTGCCCTTCTTGAACTTAGTGGTTTTATTGACCATCAACACTTGATGTTCCTTCTTGACTTCTACCTCTGCTGATTTCAGCATAGCAAATACTTCAGGAATGGTCTTTTCCATCCCCTGCATATTGAAGTTCATCACAAAGCTCTTGTAGCTTGGTGGAAGCGACTGGAGGATTCTGTCAATGACCGCATCATCCGGGAGATTAACTCCCAGCTGAGTCAAGCGGTTATGTAACCCAGACATAGTGAGTATGTGCTCACTGACAGAACTATTTTCCTCCATCTTACAGCTGAAGAACTTGTCGGAGACCTCATATCTCTCGATTTGGGCATGAGCTTGGAAAACCATTTTCAGCTCTTCGAACATCTCATATGCTCCATGTCTCTCAAAACGCTTTTGGAGCCCCGGCTCTAAGCTGTAAAGCATGCTGCACTGAATGAGGGAGTAGTCATCAGCACGTGTCTGCCAAGCGTTCATAACGTCTTGGTTCTGTGGGACGGGTGGATCACCTAGCGGTGCTTGTAGGACATAATCTTTCTTGGCAGCTATGAGGATGATCCTCAGGTTCCAGACCCAGTCCGCATAGTTGCTGCCATCGTCTTTCAGCTTGGTTTTCTCTAGGAACGCGTTGAAGTTGAGGACTACGTTGGCCATTTGATCTACAAGACATATTGTAAAGATTTTAGACTAAGTTCATGATAATTAAGTTCATCAAATTATTAATGAACTCCCACTCAGATTAGACATCCCTCTAGTCATCTAAGTGTTACACGATCCGAGTCGACTAGGCCGTGTCCGATCGTCACGTGAGACGGACTAGTCATCGTCGGTGAACATCTTCATGTTGATCGTATCTTCCATACGACTCGTGTTCGACCTTTCGGTCTCCGTGTTCCGAGGCCATGTCTGTACATGCTAGGCTCGTCAAGTTAACCCTAAGTGTTTTGCATGTGTAAAACTGTCTTACACCCGTTGTATGTGAACGTAAGGATCTATCACACCCGATCATCACGTGGTGCTTCGAAACGACGAACTTTAGCAACGGTGCACAGTTAGGGGAGAACACTTCTTGAAATTGTTGTAAGGGATCATCTTATTTACTACCGTCGTTCTAAGTAAACAAGATGCAAAACATGATAAACATCACATGCAATCAAATAATAAACATGACATGATATGGCCAATATCACATAGCTCCTTTGATCTCCATCTTGGGGCTCCATGACCATCTTGTCACCGGCTTGACACCATGATCTCCATCATCATGATCGCCATCATCGTGTCTCCATGAAGTTGCTCGCCAACTATTACTTCTACTACTATGGCTAACGCGTTTAGCAATAAAGTAAAGTAATTTACATGGCGTTTCTCAATGACACGCAGGTCATACAAAAAATAAAGACAACTCCTATGGCTCCTGCCGGTTGTCATACTCATCGACATGCAAGTCGTGATTCCTATTACAATAGCATGAACATCTCATACATCACATATAGATCATTCATCATTCATCACAACTTTGGCCATATCATATCACAAAGCACTTGCTGCAAAAACAAGTTAGACGTCCTCTAATTGTTGTTGCAAGTTTTACGTGGCTGAAGTAGGGTTCTAGCAAGAACGTTTTCTTACCTACGTGAAAGCCACAACGTGATTTGTCAACTTCTATTTACCCTTCATAAGGACCCTGTTCATCAAATCCGCTCCAACTAAAGTAGGAGAGATAGACACCCGCCAGCCACCTTATGCAACTTGTGCATGTTAGTCAGTGGAACCGGTCTCACGTAAGCGTACGTGTAAGGTTGGTCCGGGCTGCTTCATCCCACAATACCGTTGAAGCAAGATAAGAGTAGTAACGGCAAGAAAGTTGACAACATCTACGCCCACAACAAATTGTGTTCTACTCGCGCAAGAAGAACTACGCATAGACCTAGCTCATGATGCCACTGTTGGGGAACGTAGCAGAAAAACAAAATTTTCCTACGTTTTCACCAAGATCCATCTAGGAGTTCATCTAGCAACGAGTGACTAGATGCATCTACGTACCTTGTAGATCGCGAGAGGAAGCGTTCAAAGAACGGGGATGAGGTAGTCGTACTCGACGTGATTCGAATCACCGAAGATCCTATCACCGAACGGACGGTGCCTCCGCGTTCAACACACGTACGGAACAGCCACGTCTCCTTATTCTTGATCCACCAAGGGGAAAGGAGAGTTTGAGGGAGATGGCACCAGCAGCAGCACGACGGCGTGGTGATGATGGAGCTGCAGTACTCCGGCAGGGCTTCGCCAAGCACTATGGAGGAGGAGGAGGTGTTGGAGAGGGAGAAGGAGGCAACCAAAGGCGTGGGATGAAAGCCCTCCTTCCCCCACTATATATAGGAGGGCCTAGGGGGGGCGCCGGCCCTAGGAGATCCAATCTCCTAGGGTGGGGCGGCGGCCAAGGGAGGTTTCCCTCCCCCCCAAGGCACCTAGGGGTGCCTTCCACTAGTGGGACTCCTCCCCTTTGGAAACCCTAGGCGCATGGGCCTATTGGGGCTGGTGCCCTTGGCCCATGTAGGCCAAGGCGCACCCCCTACAGCCCATGTGGCCCCCCGGGGCAGGTGGCCCCACCCGGTGGGCCCCCGGGACCCTTCCGGTGGTCCCGGTACAATACGATAACCCCGAAACTTGTCCCGATGGCCGAAATAGCACTTCCTGTATATAATTCTTTACCTCTGGACCATTCCGGAACTCCTCGTGACGTCCGGGATCTCATCCGGGACTCCAAACAACATTTGGGTTACTGCATATACATATCCGTACAACCCTACCGTCACCGAACCTTAAGTGTGTAGACCCTACGGGTTCGGGAGACATGTAGACATGACCGAGACGACTCTCCGGTCAATAACCAACAGCGGGATCTGGATACCCATGTTGGCTCCCACATGCTCCACGATGATCTCATCGGATGAACCACGATGTCGAGGATTCAATCAACCCCGTATGTAATTCCCTTTGTCAATCGGTATGTTACTTGCCCGAGATTCGATCGTCGGTATCCCAATACCTCGTTCAATCTCATTACCGGCAAGTCACTTTACTCGTACCGTAATGCATGATCTCGTGACCAGACACTTGGTCACTTTGAGCTCATTATGATGATGCATTACCGAGTGGGCCCAGTGATACCTCTCCATCATACGGAGTGACAAATCCCTGTCTCGATCCGTGTCAACCCAACAGACACTTTCGGAGATACCTGTAGTGCACCTTTATAGTCACCCAGTTACGTTGTGACGTTTGGTACACCCAAAGCACTCCTACGGTATCCGGGAGTTACATGATCTCATGGTGAAAGGAAAAGATACTTGACATTGGAAAAGCTCTAGCAAACGAACTACACGATCTTGCGCTATGCTTAGGATTGGGTCTTGTCCATCACATCATTCTCCTAATGATGTGATCCCGTTATCAATGACATCCAATGTCCATAGCCAGGAAACCATGACTATTTGTTGATCAACGAGCTAGTCAACTAGATGCTTACTAGGGACATGTTGGTGTCTGTTATTCACACATGTATTACGATTTCTGGATAATACAATTATAGCATGAATAAAGACAATTATCATGAACAAAGAAATATAATAATAATGCTTTTATTATTGCCTCTAGGGCATATTTCCAACAAATACATGATGAATCTCATCCAACTCCTCACCGACCAGTGAGCCTATGAAGGAATTACTGACTCCCGGTGGGGAGTATCACGGAATTGGTGATGGAGAATGGTTGGTGATGACGAAGAACGAAGATCCCCTTCTCCGAAGCCCTGAACGGACTCCAGATCTGGCCTCTCGATGAATAACAGGAGGTGACGGCGGCTCCATCTCGTGGATCGCAATAATTCTTTCTCCCTAATATTTTTCTAGAAAAATAGGTATTTATGGAGTTGGAATCAGGGTCTGCAGGGGCACCAGGAGGGGACAAGGCTTCTGGCCGCGCTAGGAGGGGGGCACCCTGGCGGGTTGTGCCTACCCAGGTGCCCCACTCTGGTGGTTCTTCTCTCCAGAAATTCTCCTTATTTGTATAAAAATTCCTCACAAAGTTTCGTTCCATTCCGAGAACTTTTATTTCTGCACAAAAACAACACCATGGTAGTTCTGCTGAAAACAGCGTCAGTCCGAGGTTAGTTTCATTCAATTCATGCAAATTTGAGTCCAAACCAAGAGGAAAAGTATTCGGAAAGGTAGATACGTTGGAGACGCATCAACTCTCCCAAGCTTAAACTTTTTTTGTCCTCGAGCAATTCAGTTGATAAACTGAAAGTGAAAAAGAAAAACTTTTATGAACTCTTTTGCTCTTGTTTATATAAATAAGCTTAAACAACACCCAGGTTTTCAGCCAACATTATAACTAACCATGCCGACAATAACTCTTAAAGATTATATTATCTCATATCAATGACATAATTAGCTAGCGAGCAATAATAAGATATCCCAAATGACAACACCTTGTCAAAACAACCATGATATAACATGACAATAGTGGTATCTCGCTAACCCTTTCTGAGACCGCAAAACATAAATGCAGAGAACCTCCAAAGTCCAAGCAGCGACTAAAAATTGTAATTCATTGTAGAAAAGATATAGTCATGGTGCACCCAGCATTAGCTACACACAATGTATAAGTCATGACAGCTATGCTCTCAGGTTCTAGCGCTTGTTTTAGAAGGTGATGCCACAACTTAAAAGTAAATAGATAGTCCCTTCGCAGAGGGAAGCAGTGATTTGCAGAGGTGCCAGAGCTCAAGTTTTTAAAACAGAGATAAATGATATTTTGAGACATGCACCCTTCTCATTTACTTCACGACTATCAGTTATCAACATCTTCCATGCTAAGCACACTAGTGGAGGTTCCCAAGCGATAAAAGTAAATGTTTACTCCCCCTCCACCAACAATCACATTCCACGGCTTGTCCGAAACAATGGGTGCCGTCCAAACCAACAACAGTCTCGGGGGAGTTTTGTTTAATTATTTGCATTATTGAGTTCGGGACTGGGAATCCCTATTACCGCCCTTTTCCCCTGCAACGGCGAGTGAATAAACACTCGATCTGAAAATAACCTGCTTAGGATGGAAGATATCGTCCTCCTCCGGTCGTTCCATGAACGATCCAGGCACACAAAAAGGATATATTTTCTATAAGTTTTTAGAGGTGGCACATGCAAATTTACTTAGGATGGCAGGGTACTACCGCATATAGGTAGGTATGGTGGACTCATCTGAAATAACTTTTGGATTCAAGGTTTTTGATGTACAAGAAGAATCCCCACTTACTACAGGCGAAGGCTAGCAATTAGATTGAGAAGCGGCCAGCCAGAGAGCAACAATGGTCATAAACATGCATTATGCATAAGTAACATTGGACACTATCATGAGTAGGATATGAACACCATGAACATAAATGTCATAGAGGCTATGTTGGTTTTGATTCAACTACATGCATGAACATGTGCCAAGTCAAGCCACTCGAACATTCAGAGGAGGATACCATATCATCATACTACATAACAATCATTTTAACGCAATGTTGATATCCAAAATAAATCATTATCCACTCCCAGCTACTTATGCATGGCATGAGAAACTATAATCTCTAATTGTCATTGCAAACATGTTTAATCATAATGGGCTGAATCATGGATACTAGGTTAAACATATTTACATAAACAGAATAAGTCGAGTTCATACCAGTTTCTCTCTGCCACGGACAGTTCACCGAATGTCATCATTATTGCCTTTCACTTGCACGGCCGAATGATATGAAAAATAATAATAGTGCAAGAGTACCGTGGACTAAGCTGGAATCTGCAAACATTTTATTCAACAAGAGAAGACAAGGTAAAATGGTCTCTTTATTAGATCAACAGGTATTCATAGGAGAGCCACTCAACATTTTCATCCTGGTCTTTTCCTTGGTACAACTCAAATAAAAAGAAAAAAAGAAATTGAGAGAAACACATTGATTTTTTTTGGAGTTTTTGGTTTCCTTGAACAAGCAAATAAAAAAAGGGAAAAGCAAAAACAAGAAAAACTATTTACACGGGAAAGCTCCCAACAAGCAAAAGAAGAACAAGGAAATCTTTCTGGATTTTCTTTTTAATATTACTACTAAGCATGCATAGAAAGTAAATTAGCTACAACTATTTTTTTTTGTTTTTTCTAAAGTTTTTCAAACACACAATAAGAAAGCAAGAAAAATAACCTAAGCACGGATGATACAATGAAAAAGGGTGAACACTGATAAGATGAATAAGTGGACATGAATGTAATATCGGTGAGAATCACGTACTCCCCCAAGCTTAGGATTTCGGCCTAACTTGGTAGTCGATCAGAAGCCTAGATGGTAGTAGTTGGCGTGGTAGGTCACGGAGTCTCTCGGTGTAGATGCCTCGGCCTGCCGTGCTGCCTCCACTTCTGCATTGTGAGCTCGAGCCTCGCTCTCAAGAACAAAATATCTTCCTTTTCTGTGATAGTCAAAAAGACCTGGCACAGGCAAATATGTGTGCACAACAAATTTTTGGTTAAACAATAGATTATAAGTGAAGTTATCAATTTTTCCTTTAAGGATCTTATCATCTTTTAACGTGTCAAGTTCCAAATATTGCGTGGGTAGGATAGGGTGAAAGGGAAAAGGTGCAACACCTAGCCCTTGTGCTAAACGTGTGGCATAAATTCCACCATAGAACCAGCCACTGTTAGCGTTCTGCTGAAGTCTGCATGCAACAATCGCTCCAAGGTTATAATTCCTTTCACCGGTGAGAGCGGTGTGTATGAGGATCAAGTCTGGAGCACAAAGTGTACTACAGTCTTGCTTGCCTACAATACATTTCCCGTTAAATAATGCAAAGTACTGAATTGTGGGAAAATGAATGCTCTTTATTCTGCCTTGTGTCACTCCCCTCGTCGCACCGTGGCAAATGCTAGTCAAGAAAGATTGGTATTCAGCCCTTGGCGGTTCGTGAAGCGAACCCCTAAATGGGAGTTTGAAGTGGTAAGCAAAATTTTCTAGTGAGATGGTAAATGGATTATCATAAAGCATAAACGACACCCTAGGCACACATGGATGGAATTTAAATCCTTTGACAAACGATTCAGTAAGAATGTGCGGTTGTTCGCACTTATCTGAAATGTGGGGACCGAGACCGGAATTGTGAACATATTGCTCAAATTCCTCCTTAATGCCCACATGCATCATATACTCATCGCAAGGCCATAAGCATGTTTTGGTGGCGGCATCTCGTGTGGAACTTTCACTCGGTTCAACATATGACCATCGAGCGGAGCTGTCACTAGAAGATGCCCCCAAGGATCGCCTCCTTGAGGAACTCCTTCCTCAAAGGTTCATCATGTTCACGAACAATTTTCTGAAAATTTTTGAGTGACAAAAATTTATCAACAAAACTTTATGAGATTGATAGCAACTACTCATAGGGATAGATAGAGGCCATAGAAAGCATTCAAACTACTTATAAATCTAAGAATTCAACATGCAAGCTCATCTATAGTAGCACCAAGAGTAGCTAATTATTGAAAATATAAACCACTAAAACAAAAACTAATTGGACAAACGGTGGAGTCACATACCAAGCAATAGTCCCCCGAAACAGTTTTGGAAACGGAGCTTCGAGCAAAGAGATAGAAATCCGCGGGTTTGAGAGCAAGAACACGGGAGAGAGAGCAATGGAGATTTTTTCTGGAGGTAAGTGATGATGTGTGACGCCCCGAGACCGACGCTCCAGATGCCTTCCAGTTGCCTTCCATGTTTTGCGTGTTAGCCGTGTGTTTTATTTGTTTGTTGCATTTCATCATGTCATCATCTGCATTGCATCCTCATGTTTTCAAAACTTGCATCCGTCCGGGTCTTCGAGTTCTCCCCATTGTCCGCTCTGAGCTCAGACACACTAGCATGCGCCCGCGACACCTCCGAAATGTTATTTTATAAGTGGCCGGGAAAATGTTCTTGGAATGGGATGAAAGTTGGTGTGCGGTGTTCTTGTGTTGTAGGTAGACCGCCTGCCAAGTTTCATCGCATTCAGAGTCCGTTTGATGCCCCAATGGATAACTATAGCGGCACCGCTGCCGGGCTAACGTCGGACGTTTCCGGTCTCCGAAAACTGCTGTCGGGCCTCTCTTTCTCTTCTCTTCTCTCAGCCCAAGGCCTTCTTTGCACATCCCACTAGCCCCACCTAGGCCCGCTTGTCTTTGTCGACCTCTCTCAGACCCCCTCGCGTGCACGTCCGAAACTTCCCCGAACCCCGAATCGGGCTGTCATTACCGATGCGTCCGGATCATCCCCTAACATCCCGAAAACACCTTTGTTTTATAATTTGGACTCCCTAAGCCTATTTATTCTCGATCGCCCGACTACGATCGGATGGACCAAGTTAATCCCTACCCTAATCCCCTACCTATTTAAACAGACCAACCATGAATTCTATGGGATTTGTCCCTGCCGCCGCCGCACTCATCTCCCACCTTCGGATCCATCTCCATCCAATCGTCATCTTCCTCGTGTTCTCCCCAATCCAAAAACCATCGAGACCAACCACGCCGAACCATATCAAACACCCTCCAAATCCAACGCATAGCAGCCAGCCGCAGTGCCTCCCTGCTCGACCCTATCCTCGAGGACGCACCCGAGCTCCATTCTCTCGAGCCATGGGACCTCTACGACAAGGTACCCGAGTTCCGTGCCTGCTGCCCACCAAAACAAGCGGGAGCTCTTCCATGGCGCCTCCTTCCGCTTTTCCCTGCTGTAGGACCCCGTCGCCCCTCTGCTTTCCTTCTCCTTTGCACGAGCTCCCTACCGTCTCTCAGATCTCCCTCACCTCTGCAGGAGCTCGTCAACCGCTCTCATGGCACCGTCGCCCGAGTTCGCCGAGCCTCCAGGAGCCCGCATCAAGTCCCACAACATTCGAGCCGACCCTGAGCTCCGTCTGTGCCGTCGTTGCCCGGATCCGGCGCCGGCCAGCCGGATCCGCCCCGTCCCCACCTCGCCGGCCTTCCCTACAGCCTGCCACTGCTCCCCTTCATGTCCTGTGCCGCCACGCTGCCACAGCCGGGTTGACCTTCGGTCATTGCCAGGAGAGGATGACCGCATGAGCTCGCTCGCTCCCGTTCTCCTCATGGGCCACACACAGGCCCAGTGCGCCCAAGTCGGCCTCCTTTGTAGATGGGCCAAGGCCCGCTGCGTGAGCCTCCAGCGCCCACGTTCCTATCGGGCCAGTCAGTTTCGGCCTGCTACATTTTTTCCATGTTCTATGGATTTCCTAATTTCCAGGGAATTGGCAGTTTTACAAAAAAGCCCTTCAAGTCCATGCATTTAATAACTAAATAACAATGCACCATATGTAAAAACTTCAAATATGAAAAATGCTTAGAGTTGCATCTAGATTCATAATATCTAGCTTTCATCCATGTTTAAAATGTTTAAAATGTTGTTTGCATTAATTTCCATAAAGAGCATGTTAAAATGATTTAATTCATAACTAATTAACCGTAGCTTGGATTTAAATAAAATTTATATGCAAATTGGGTATAAAAATGCCTAGTTTAACATGGTGCACTCTTCTTGCATGTTTAACAACTCTAAAATATGGTTTAGGGCAGAACAATAGCAAATTCATAATATGCATATGGGGATTTTTCCGGAATTGTTGCTTGTTGTTTTCGGCCTCATTTAAACTTGCCCAAATAGTTAGTTTACTTATGTTTCACCTCCTTCCATGTTTAACATATTTAATATTGTTGAGTACCTAACCAGGAGTGAACTAAATAATTGAATGTGGTGTTTCGTCAACATGCATCTTGTTACATGTTGAGCTCCACTTAACTTCTAGTCTTGTTTGTGCACCTTGCCATGCCATGCATATTTAAACCGGACATGCATCATCCTTGGTTGTGCATCATCCCATGTTTATGCTTGTGTGTTTACCATGTTGCTTGCTTCTTTCCAGTATGCTTCTCTCGTTAGCTTTGGTTTTGTTCCGGAGTTGTGAGGATTCATTCGACTATGTTCGTTTGTCTTATTCATGGACTCGTTCTTCTTCCTTGCGAGATCTTAGGCAAGATGACCATTACCCTCGATATAACTTCTATCTTTGCTTTCTAGTTGTTTGTTCTATAACTATGTCACGCTACCTACCACATGTTTATCATGCCTCCCATATTACCATGTCAAGCCTCTAACCCACCTTCCTAGCAAACCGTTGTTTGGCTATGTTACCGCTTTGCTTAGCCCCTCTTATAGCGTTGTTAGTTGTAGGGTGAAGTTGAAGTTTGTTCCATGTTGGAACATGTTTATGTTGGGATATCACAATATCTCTTATTTAATTAATGCATCTATATACTTGGTAAAGGGTGGAAGGCTCGGCCTTATGCCTGGTGTTTTGTTCCACTATTGCCGCCTTAGTTTCCGTCATATCGGTGTTATGTTCCTTGATTTTGCATCCCTTACGCGGTTGGGGTTATGGGACCCCCTTGGTAGTTCGCTTTGAATAAAACTCCTCCAGCAAAGCCCAACCTTGGTTTTACATTTTCCTAACAACCTATAACTTCCCCTTGGGTTCTGCAGACCCGAGGGCCATCTTTATTTTAAAAACCCCTGGGCTAGTGCTCCTTTGAGTGTTGGTCCGAAATGAGTAGACTGCAGGGCCACCTCGGGGAAACTTGAGGGTTTGTTTTACTCATAGGATGTCTCATTCAGTGTGCCCTAAGAACGAGATATGTGTAGCTCCTATCGGGATTTGTCGGCACAGTCGGGCAGTCTTGCTGGTCTTGTTTTACCATTGTCGAAATGTCTTGTAACCGGGATTCCGAGACTGATCGGGTCTTTCCGGGAGAAGGAATATCCTTCGTTGATCGTGAGAGCTTGTGATGGGCTAAGTTGGGACACCCCTGAAGGGTATAAACTTTTGAGAGTCGTGCCCGTGGTTATGTTGCAGATGGGAATTTGTTAGTATCCGGTTGTAGAGAACATGACACTTGACTTAATTAAAATGAATCAACCGCGTGTGTAGCCATGATGGTCTCTTTTTGGCGGAGTCCGGGAAGTGAACACGGTTTGGGTTATGTTTGAATGTAAGTAGTTTCAGGATCACTTCTTGATCACTTCTAGCTTCACGGTCATTGCGTAGCTTCTCATCTTACTCTTACTTGTGAATGTTAGCCACCATACTTGCTTAGCGCTTGCTGCAGCTCCACCTCATTACCTTATCCTACCCATAAGCTTAAATAGTCTTGATCTCGCGGGTTTTGAGATTGCTGAGTCCTTGTGACTCACAGTTACTACCAAAACAGTTGCAGGTGCCGATGATACCAGTGCAGGTGATGCTACCGAACTCAAGTGGGAGTTCGATGAGGATCTTGGTCATTCTTGTGTGCCTTTTCCGGATGACCAGTAGTGGTGCCCAGTTGGGACGATCCAGGATCTAGCATTTGGGTTATATTCCTTTTATTCAGATTTGACCGTAGTCGGTCTATGTGTGTATTTTGGATGATCTATGAATTATTTAAGTATTCTGTGAAGTGGCGATTGTAAGCTAACTCTATTTATCCCTTTCTTGTTCATTACATGGGATTGTGTGAAGATTACCCCTCTTGCAACAAAACCACTATGCGGTTATGCCTCTAAGTCGTGCCTCAACACGTGGGAGATATAGCTGCATCTTGGGTGTTCCAAGTTCGTAATCAACTGACTTAGGAGCCCCCTGCTTGATCGAATCGCTGAATTTGTTGAGACTAGAACAAAAATGTTTTGAGTCTTAGGATTATGTATATCAGAGAGTAGGATTCTTTTTACTCATTAGTCCCTTCATCGCTCTGGTGAGTGTCGGTGGAACGACACCTATGGGATCACAAGAATCCCTACTGTGGTTAGTGGGGCGCGGGGTCGTGAGAAGAGCGGATCTAACAGGTAGCACACAGTTCGTTTATCCAGGTTCGGGCCGCGAGGATGCATAAAACCCTACTCCTGCTTTGGTGGATTTTATATATGTGTTCTTGAGCTAGCTATGGGGCGTGAGGAGCTCCAAAAAGCCGAATCCATCTCCTGGTCTCCTCGGTCCTCCTTTTATAGAATATAGGGGTTGCCACAGTGGCACACAGGAGGTGGAAAGGGTACAGTGATGCGAGGTTATCCCTCGCATTACATGACAAGGTGCATTTAATGTGTCTTGCTTAGGTGTCCTTGCTTTATCGGGGACGGGGGAGAGATCTGTCTCGTCCGTCGCTGCTCCTTCTTGCGTCGACACGTGCCCTAGCCAGCGATGCCTGAGATGCCACGTAGGTAGGCAGGCAGCTGAGGTGGCGTAGTGATGGGTCTTCACGAAGATCTGCATGCCGCCACGCAGGTGCCTGCCCAGCTGGTTGGGTCGGCAGCTGCATGCATGCGGTGCTGGAGGTTTAGTTGGCGTGGGCCTGATGGTGGCCCCGCGGGTGTCCTCGGGAAGGGCCTTGCCGGGGCCCCGGCAAGGGTCTTGCCGAGGCGCCTGTTGTCATCCCCGGCAAGGCGCTTGCCGGGGGCCTTGTGGTCTTCCTCGGCTGGGATCCCGCCAAGGGTTGTCGTCTCCTTAGTGCGTATCTGATCTTGAATGTCTTTACAAAGATCTGCATGCCGCCACGGGGATGTCTCCCGAATCCTTGCCCTTTGGGGGTAGTGGACTCAAGGGTGATTTGCTCCGTAGGCGCGGGACGAGTCGCCGCGGCAAGGGTCTTGCCGGGGCTGCTAGAACTGTCTCTCGGCAAGGATCTTGATGGGGGAGTCCGCTTCATCCCCTTTGCTCTTCGTGGTCTTGGCCTTGGCGTCATAGTTCTCTTGAGCTTCGGTCTAACCCTGGCTCACCTCCCTTGCCTTGCTTGGTGTGGTGGTGCCCGTGGCTCAGACTGCCCGTGCACAGTTATAGGGGTACAAAAAGTGTACCCCTCTTTTTGTACACCGACAGGAGCCCCCCGGCCTAGGCCACACATAAGCGCAACGCGTTGTTGGGCTAGGCCCAAAAACGGTGCGTGGGCAGGCGGGGAGGTTTTTACCACGGTAAGATTCTTCGCGCGCTGTGCTTCCCACGACTCCCGCGTGTGGCGCGGCATGGGGAGGTGCGTGTGACGTTGGAAGCATGCGTGGGGTTGGTTCCCGTTGGCATGCGTCACATTGTAGTAAAGGGGCGGTTCGCGCCTTCCCCATAAACGGAGGGAGGCGTGGAGGCGCGGCCCATTTACTGAATGGGGTTGAGGCGCGGTCTTCAAGGCGTCCACTCCCCACGATCATGGGGTGGGGAGTGGTCGTCTCACCCGTGCCCTCGGTTCTGCATGTCCGCCACGTGTCTCCCATGCGCCTAGGGTGGCAAATGGTGGAGGCGGGAATTCGGGCCGTCGCTGGTTGGGGCGGCAGGTTGGCCCTAGCTCCCTGCGCCTTTCGTATCTTGACTGGCCGAGCGGGGCGGCCGAGCCCCAACCCCGATCCTTTATAAAGAGCGGGAGGGGGGGATGGCGTCCCGCATTCTTTCATCTTCTTCTTCCTTCAGCTTCTGCTCCTCCCTTCCATCCGTCATGGAGAGAGGGAATCTCGGTCCTTCAACAGTGGCAGCGGGGGTCGCCGCTCGACAACGCGTCCCTCCTTCCCCTGCGCACTACTAGGAAAAGGGCTATAGATGGAATTGACACTAATGGCGCACCAGACATGTGGTGCGCCATTACAATATACTAATGGCACACCATGTGTTGCTGCGCCATTAGTGTCCAAATACTAATGGCACACCACATCCACAGTGCGCCATTAGTAAAAAAATTATTTTTTTTTTCAAAACTACTAATGGCGCATTGTGGGAGTGGTGCGCCGTTACTATTTGAACTAGTAATGGCACACCACTCCCACGGTGCGCCATTAGTAACTTGGCCATCACTTCCACCGAATGCACCCCCCCACCATGGACCGCCTTTTCAGTTTAAAAAAAAATAAAAAATATGATGGAAATGTCAAAAAAATAAAAGAAAATAAGTTTCCCATGTGATATGTGGTCTAGTTGTTGTGAAAATTTACAAATATGAATTTCGACTTTATTTGTGAAATCTCTCAAGTATTTGTAAAATGGGCATAACTTTTGCGTACGAACTCGGATGAAAAAGTTTTTTATATGAAAAATCATCTACTAATGGCGCACCTATCCGTTAAACATTTTCAAAATCCTTGAAAACCTAACAGAAAAAAGATACAGGGCTTTTAAGATCTGGAGAGGCAAAAAAATTCAAAAAAATTCAAACTTACTAATGGCGCACCTACCCATGGTGCGCCATTACTATCTTCCCGCCTTCAAAATTCAAAATAAGTCAAAAAAAATAAAAATAAAACGTTACTAATGGCGCACCTGCCCATGGTGCGCCATTAGTATCTTCCCGCCTTCAAAATTCAAAATAAATAAAATAAAATAAAAAAAGTTAGTAATGGCGCACCTGCCCGCGGTGCGCCATTACTATGCCATATATATGGCTGGGCGTGGTCCTCTCCTCCTTACCTCTTCATTCTTCTCCTCCACTCCACCTCTCCTCCACTCCATCTTCCCTTATCTCCTCCACCATACTACCCTCCTCCTCTCCGGCGACCTCCTCCTCCTCCTCTCCGGCGACCTCCTCCTCCCTCCTCTCCTCCCCTCCCCTCCCCTCACGGTTTCTCCTCCCTCGTCTCC